>NW_025534334.1:175000-220958 GCF_020615455.1 Coregonus clupeaformis | reverse complement strand
TAAACCTGTTAAAACGTCTCTGGCTTGGTGTACTTGTCTGCATTTGGGTTCTATCCAGTTAAATCATAACACTGACCAAATTTCATTTGGTCAAAGAGTTCGTCTTTTTGGTGGCAGAGCTCATTAGAATAATACGCTGCATGCTCTGCAACTGTACATACATTTACATTTACATTATGGTAATTTAGCAGACACTTTCATCAAGAGCAACTTCAGTCAGCACATTCAACTAAGGTAGGTAAACCACATGTAAAAGTTTATATAACCATTACTGAGAATGTCCCCTCCTATAGCTCAGTTGGTAGAGCATGGCGCTTGCAATGCCAGGGTTGTGGGTTCAATTCCCACGGGGGGCCAGTATGAAAAATGTATGCACTCACTAACTGTAAGTCGCTCTGGATATGAATGACTGTAAATGTAATGTCATTGTAGTTAAACTGGTTAGTTCATGATCTGGCAGAAAAGCTCATTTGCGAGAAGCAGATTAGAGTGCCCAACTTAAATTGTCACTATACCATTGTTAATTGGAGTTGAACTTTTGAGTGTAAAGAAGTGTTTTTTTTCATTTAGTAGTTAAGTTGAATGCAACTCAAAGAGCTAGAACTGACACAATTGATTCATTTGGGAGGTAATTGAGTTGAAACATGATTACCGGAATACATTTAGTCAATCTGACATAATCATTTCTAATTATTTTTTGTCAGTTCAATAACACAATTCAATAAAGTAGATCTGTATTAATAATTTCATGTAAGAATAACCTGTTTCCATTTGGTGTAACTTCTTTCCAAAATTGAATTAAGTAGATTCAAATACTTTTTGTTGTTGTTGAGTGTAACAGTGATGAGTCGCCATCACATATTACCCAGCATGCTCAGTGTCAAGTGTGACCTATGTTGACCTACAGGCATCTGTCAAATATGACATTCACATCAAATATTCAGCTGGTTCAGATTGCATCTTTGAGAACTGAGAAAAGCAGAGAACGAGAGGGCGATGTGTGTGTCTGTGTGTGTTGGTGTGTGTGTGTGTGTGTGTGTGTGTGTGTGTGTGTGTGTGTGTGTGTGTGTGCGTGCGTGCGTGCGCGTGAGTGTGTGTGCTGTTGTCAGTGGTTCCATCAACATGTCAGCTCTATCACTTCCTCCTGATCATTAGAGAGTTCAGGCCAAGTTCACACTGACATCACCACTGAAATAAAAACTACACCTACCTACTTACCTTTTCTCTCGACCTGTCTGTCATCTCCACAGGTAAACACACACCTTCATGGTTCTTCCCTGTGTTCCAACTGCCTCAGCTTCAGAGTGGGTCTGTTTATGGTAGCCTGGAGAGACTCAAGTAAAGAAAACAACAACTATTTCAGAGTTATTGACATATTCCTAAAAGCTTGTGACTGTGAGCCCGGATCAATCTGCTGCACTTTATTTTAGTATTCCAAGACAGCCTGAGGGAAAGCTGAACTTCTGAGGGGAAAAGAGCCAAAGAAAGTGTGTTTGTTTGTTCAGGTATGATGTGTTTATACAGGTATGATGTGTTTATACAGGTATGATGTGTTTATACAGGTATGATGTGTTTATACAGGTATGATGTGTTTCTACAGGTATGATGTGTTTATACAGGTATGATGTGTTTATATAGGTATGATGTGTTTATACAGGTATGATGTGTTTGTACAGGTATGATGTGTTTATACGGGTATGATGTGTTTGTACAGGTATGATGTGTTTATACAGGTATGATGTGTTTATACAGGTATGATGCATTTATACAGGTATGATGCGTTTGTACAGGTATGATGTGTTTATAAAGGTATGATGTGTTTGTACAGCTTTGATGTGTTTATACAGGTATGATGTGTTTATACAGGTATGATGTGTTTATACGGGTATGATGTGTTTGTACAGGTATGATATGTTTATACAGGTATGATGTGTTTATACAGGTATGATGCATTTATACAGGTATGATGCGTTTGTACAGGTATGATGTGTTTATAAAGGTATGATGTGTTTGTACAGGTATGATGTGTTTATACAGGTATGATGTGTTTATACAGGTATGATGTGTTTATACAGATATGATGTGTTTATACAGGTATGATGTGTTTGTACAGGCATGATGTGTTTGTATAGGTATGATGTGTTTGTAGGAAAGCGAGAACGAGAGATTGATGGGAAAGGGCAAGATAGAGTTTTATATACACCAACCCAACTTCCTCACATATACATCACCCCTCATCTCTTTCTCCTCTCCTCTCTGTGATTCTGTCCAGCTCATAGCCTGTTAAGGCAAGGAGGATGTGTGATTCTGTCCAGCTCATAGCCTGTTAAGGCAGAGAGGCTGTGTGATTCTGTCCAGCTCATAGCCTGTTAAGGCAGGGAGGATGTGTGATTCTGTCCAACTCATAGCCTGTTAAGGCAGAGAGGCTGTGTGATTCTGTCCAGCTCATAGCCTGTTAAGGCATTGAGGCTGTGTGATTCTGTCCAGCTCATAGCCTGTTAAGGCAGGGAGGATGTGTGATTCTGTCCAGCTCATAGCCTGTTAAGGCAGGGAGGATGTGTGATTCTGTCCAGCTCATAGCCTGTTAAGGCAGAGAGGCTGTGTGATTCTGTCCATCTCATAGCATGTTAAGGCAGGCAGGCAAGATGTGTGATTCTGTCCAACTCATAGCCTGTTAAGGCAGGCAGGCTGTGTGATTCTGTCCATCTCATAGCCTGTTAAGGCAGGGAGGATGTGTGATTCTGTCCAGCTCATAGCCTGTTAAGGCAGGGAGGATGTGTGATTATGTCCAGCTCCTAGCCTGTTAAGGCAAGGAGGATGTGTGATTCTGTCCAGCTCATAGCCTGTTAAGGCAGGGAGGATGTGTGATTCTGTCCAGCTCATAGCCTGTTAAGGCAGGCAGGATGTGTGATTCTGTCCAGCTCATAGCCTGTTAAGGCAGGGAGGGATGTGTGATTCTGTCCAGCTCATAGCCTGTTAAGGCAGGGAGGATGTGTGATTCTGTCCAGCTCATAGCCTGTTAAGGCAGAGAGGCTGTGTGATTCTGTCCAGCTCATAGCCTGTTAAGGCAGGGAGGATGTGTGATTCTGTCCAGCTCATAGCCTGTTAAGGCAGGGAGGATGTGTGATTCTGTCCAGCTCATAGCCTGTTAAGGCAGGGAGGATGTGTGATTCTGTCCAGCTCATAGCCTGTTAAGGCAGGCAGGATGTGTGATTCTGTCCAGCTCATAGCCTGTTAAGGCAGGGAGGATGTGTGATTCTGTCCAGCTCATAGCCTGTTAAGGCAGGGAGGATGTGTGATTCTGTCCAGCTCATAGCCTGTTAAGGCAGAGAGGCTGTGTGATTCTGTCCAGCTCATAGCCTGTTAAGGCAGGGAGGATGTGTGATTCTGTCCAGCTCATAGCCTGTTAAGGCAGGGAGGATGTGTGATTTTGGTTTTCCAGTCGTGTCATTAAACTGTGTTGAGACTGGGGCTGCATCCCAAATGGCACCCTATTTCCTTTCTACTGCACCAAGTACCATGCAGACCCAGGCTCAGTGTGTCCCAAATGGCACCATATTCCTTTTATAGTTTGCTACTTTTAACCAGGGCCCATAATGCTCTGTATAGGGAATAGGCATTTGGGACTGACTGTGAGCCTGGACCTGCATGGTATTTGGTATAGAAAGCAGACCCAGCTGTTGTAATGCACCTGGACAGGAGAGCTGATATAGACCATAACTGCAGCTATGTAAACCACTTCATCACTGTCACATTTGGACAGAATTTAATATACAGAAGCCACGCCAACATGCGCTCATGCATGAACACACAGACACAAACAGAAACACCAATGCACACAAACACACACACTCCTTATCAGCCTCCTCCAGCGCAGCACCACTGTTAGATAGAGATAGCTGTGTTATTGTTGAAAAAGTCACGGAGGATGAAAACAGAAGAGAGTTACATGGAGAGAGAGATGGAGGGAGTGGAGTGGGAGTCAGAGAGAGGGAGAGAGAGAGAGAGGGAGAGAGGGAGAGAGAGAGAGAGAGAGAGAGAGAGAGAGAGAGAGAGAGACAGAGAGAGAGAGACACAGAGAGACAGAGAGAGAGAGACAGAGAGAGAGAGACACAGAGAGACAGAGAGAGAGAGACATAGAGAGACAGAGAGAGAGAGAGAGAGAGAGACAGACAGAGAGAGAGAGAGACTGTAGCCTCTCAACCCCTCCATGCCATCTCTGTGTTGTCATCTCCACAGCCATGTGTGTTTACTGCTGAGTACTGTTACACAAACCACCCTACAGACAGCTAGAGCAACAACAGAGCACAGAGCAATGCAATCAGTCCTTAGATCCCATCCTGTAAGAGTACAGCTTTGGTATGCTGACAAAGGCATCTCAGCTGGGTTCCACTAAAGCATACGAACTCTTAAAGCATCCGTCTAGCACCAACTAGGACTTCACCAGGGCAGCACACATAAACCAGGCATTAAATCCCATCCTGTAAGAGGACAGTGTGATGATAGAAGTATATGTCCAGACATTGACCCCATGACTGTGGTCCATATTGATCGTTGTTGAGCGGTTTAAACCATCACTCTGTACACAAGGGTGGCGTCAGACATATACAGCAGTACAGTAACACACAACATATGTGTTCTAACACTTCCTCCTTCAGTGTGACATACTCCCGAGTGGCGCAGTGGTCTAAGGCACTGCATCGCAGTGCTAGCTGTGCCACTAGAGATCCTGGTTCGAGTCCAGGCTCTGTCGCAACCGGGAGACCCATGGGCGGCGCACAATTGGTCCAGCGTCGTCCAAGGTAAGGGAGGGTTTGGCCGGCAGGGATGTGGGTTAGTTTCCCACAGGGGGCCAGTATGAAAAAATACGTATGCATTCACTAACTGTAAGTTGCTCTGGATAAGAGCTTCTGCTAAATGAAATGTAATTTGAGATCTTTCAAACTTACAATGCTTGTGTCAACACCTGAGTATGTTAACTCTCCCTGATCTGGGTTTAGTGTATCTATCTCTGTGTGTTACGGATGTCACAGTCCCTAACCTTAAAACTAACCCTAACACTTAACCTAACTCTAACACTAATTCTAACCTTAACCCTAAACCCCATAGAAATAGCATTTGACCTCGTGGGGACGAACAAAATGTCCCCAGTTGGTCAGATTTTTGTTTGTTTACTGTTCTTGTGGGGACTTCTGCTCTGCTCCCCAAAAGTATAGTTAAACATGTACACACACACACACACACACACACACACACACACACACACACACACACACACACACACACACACACACAGCTGAAGACAAAAGAGACAGGAAGACACATGCTACCTCCATGAAGAAGGGATGAAACACCTCCATCCCACACATTCAGACCCATTCATCAATCTGTTTTATAACCCTTAATTATTCTCCTCCGTGCTGAAAGAGAGATAAAGAGAGAGATAATATGAAGGAGGGAAGGGGGAGCGAGGGATGTGGTGGTGTTGAATGAGGGTGGTTGAGAGAGAGCGGGAGAGTAGCACCAACACATATTCATCAGCTTCAGGTCTCCCATCCAGGGATCAACCCAGCCTTGTTTATCTTAGCATCAGAGTATCACAGGGTGGCATGACTGCTGGCTGAACTTGAACCAACAGAACCTCCACAGGTCATTGAACAGACAGGAGGGGTTCTCCAAACACTACAGGTGGCTGAACAGACAGGAGGGGTTCTCCTAACACTACAGGTGGCTTAACAGACAGGAAGGGTTCTCCAAACACTACAGGTGACTGAACAGAGGAAGGGTTCTCCTAACACTACAGGTGACTTAACAGACAGGAAGGGTTCTCCTAACACTACAGGTGACTGAACAGACAGGAGGGGTTCTCCTAACACTACAGGTGACTGAACAGACAGGAGGGGTTCTCCTAACACTACAGGTGACTGAACAGACAGGAGGGGTTCTCCTAACACTACAGGTGACTTAACAGACAGGAAGGGTTCTCCTAACACTACAGGTGGCTGAACAGACAGGGGGGGTTCTCCTAACACTACAGGTGACTTAACAGACAGGAGGGGTTCTCCAAACACTACAGGTGGCTGAACAGACAGGAGGGGTTCTCCTAACACTACAGGTGACTTAACAGACAGGAAGGGTTCTCCTAACACTACAGGTGACTGAACAGACAGGAGGGGTTCTCCTAACACTACAGGTGACTGAACAGACAGGAGGGGTTCTCCTAACACTACAGGTGACTGAACAGACAGGAGGGGGTTATCCTAACACTACAGGTGACTGAACAGACAGGAGGGGGTTCTCCCTAACACTACAGGTGACTGAACAGACAGGAGGGGTTCTCCTAACACTACAGGTGACTGAACAGACAGGAGGGGTTCTCCTAACACTACAGGTGGCTGAACAGACAGGAGGGGTTCTCCTAACACTACAGGTGACTGAACAGACAGGAGGGGTTATCCTAACACTACAGGTGACTGAACAGACAGGAGGGGTTCTCCTAACACTACAGGTGACTGAACAGACAGGAGGGGTTATCCTAACACTACAGGTGACTGAACAGACAGGAGGGGTTCTCCTAACACTACAGGTGACTGAACAGACAGGAGGGGTTCTCCTAACACTACAGGTGACTGAACAGACAGGAGGGGTTCTCCTAACACTACAGGTGACTGAACAGACAGGAGGGGTTCTCCTAACACTACAGGTGACTGAACAGACAGGAGGGGTTATCCTAACACTACAGGTGACTGAACAGACAGGAGGGGTTCTCCTAACACTACAGGTGACTGAACAGACAGGAGGGGTTCTCCTAACACTACAGGTGACTGAACAGACAGGAGGGGTTCTCCTAACACTACAGGTGGCTGAACAGACAGGAGGGGTTCTCCTAACACTACAGGTGACTGAACCAGAGGTGGGACAAAGTCATTGTTATGCAAGTCACAAGTAAGTCTCAAGTCTTTGCCCTCGAGTCCCGAGTCAAGTCGAGTCAAAGATGAGGCAAGTCCCAAGTCGAGTCAAAAGTCAAAGCCATCAAGTCTCAAGTCGAGTCCAAAGTCCTACCATTTTAGTTTCGAGTCATTTCAAGTCCTCTTACCACAGAAATAAAATGTATACAAATCATGTATGTCTGTAAGATTTGTATTTATTTAAACCTTTTATACAATAACATTAATCAAATACAGCAAAAACATAACATTTAATTTTCACAAAAAAATGCTTGTATTTGAACAGCATATTGCACTAGAACAATGCAGAGAGAGAGAGAGAGAGAGAGAGAGAGAGAGAGAGAGAGAGAGAGAGAGAGAGAGAGAGAGGAGGGGAGAGAGAGGGAAGAGAAGAAAAAAAATGGTTTACGGGGAAGGACAAACACCAAAGCTCTGGAAGTAAAACAGTGTGGGAACCTGCACTGCAAATGAACAGATCTTACTCCATGTGAAACTCCTACCACAGGAGAGAGAGAGCTGTGTGGACAGGTGATGAGCAGAGAGTGAGTGTGTGAGCGCGCATGCGTGCTGTGGACAGGTGGAGGGAGGCCCTATACTGCATTGCATTTGCAAAAGATCAAATTGGCCAAAAGTCTGTCAGTCATTTGTGCACGATGGGGACACAGAATGATGCCACCATGGCTGAAAACTCGCTCCACTGGAGCACTAGAAGCAGGCACTGCCAAGACTCGGATGGCTACTTGAAAGAGTGAAGGAAGAGTCTTACTGTTCAGTGCCCAGAACAAAAGGGCATTCTGTCCTTCTGCCATGTCAATGTAGTGACTTAGCTGTACTGCTGGTGGGGTCCCAACATCCCTTTTCTGCCTCTTATGGTATGCAGCAAACAGCCCTTCTCCTTCCATGTCCTCTAGTTCTTCTTCAGCAGGCACCGGCACAGGCTGCTCTGTCTCTGCAGCATCTTGCAGGATCAATTCTAAAAATAAAAATAAAAACGTGTCACAACAGCAGAAACAAAAGAGCCCTTATTTCTGGTGTTGATGATACTGTTCAAGACTGAAATTTTTTATTATTGTTAAAGTCAGATTAATATCACATTAGATCCTATATCAGATTAAGATCAAATTATTGTACGTTGCATTTAAGTTGCATTGCAAGTCAATAATATTTACCTTTAACTCGTTGTGCCACCTCTGCCTTGATGTCACGGTTGACCAGCACATGGGGCTCAATCCACAGCAGACAAAAAGGCTGGATCCAAGGCAGCTGCTTTCAGGTAGACTGTGTCTGAAAAGGGGGCAGTGATCCCTTCTTGAGACTGGGCCATTTTTACATTAATGAAGATCCCAAGAAATCTTTTTTCCAGGGATGCCCGCAGACCTCTGACCAGGCCACTCAGGAAACGAACTTGAGGCTTCAGCTTCTCAAGATGGTGATTGAGGGACAAGATGGATGGAACAACTGCACTGATTGTAATGACTTTCTCCCCTGTGTCAAATCAGTTGCTTCTCCGAACGGTTTTAAGATGTCCACCAACTCCTTCAGCAGATTCCACTCTCGTGGTGTGAATGACAGTTCTTTATGCCCGGCCTTCTCAAGAACTGCGCAGAGCTTTTGCTGATCACAATGAAGGACTGCTTTTACCTGCCGCAGTGTGGAATTCCACCTCGTGCTCACTGCAGCAGGGATGCCTCTGTGCTCCCCAAATTCACCATCGAAGATGTCTTTAAACGTTGTGCTTGTGTGGAGCAGGGAGCTAAGTTTTGATAACTTGGAGAGAGAAGGACATGCCGCTTTTGTTTCTTTCAAACCGTCTCCCACAACCAGCTGCAATGTGTGTGCAAAACACTGCAGGCGCTGTTTCTTTGCCATAGCAGCATCGACGGTTTGCTGGTCTTCTTGGGTTAAGTCATGCCATAGCTCAGGATCATCAAGATTATCTCCAGCATCTTCATCTTCCTCCTGTTCGCTGGGGAAGCAGACTGTAAATGCCTTGCCATGTTAGCAGCATTGTCACTAATTATATAGTCCAATTTAGCTTTGATGTTGTATTCATCACATATTGCCTCAAATTGGTCACAGATTCGGCTCTGCTGTGTGAGAGCCTTTGAAGCGGTTGCAGGCCAAGAGATTAGTCTTTAGCTGTACCCTCTCTGCATCTCGCTCCATCCAGTGCACAGTGACACCAAGGAATCCCCCTCATCTTTCGATCAGACCAAATGTCCACAGTGACTGAAACATGGTCAGTGTTGCTCAATTGAGTTTTTAACTTTGACCGTCTCTCTCAGCAAGGCTCTCTGTTTTTGTGGTCAGCGTTCGGCGACATACTGAGGTATACTTGCTGTCCAGCACAGCCAGAAAGTGACGAAAGCTCTTATTTTCCACAATAGACAGAGGGAAATTGCAATCAATAATCAAGTCAGACAGTATCGCATTGGAGATGGCCTTCTGCTGTGGGTGGGTCAGGCTGTAACGCCCTACACGCAGTGTCAAGGAATTGTGAGATTGAAGGCTGTTGTGGTTCATCTACGATGATTTTGTTCATCTGGTATTCTTCATACCTGTAACAGAGAAGAATATGAAACAGATGTCAGAAAATCCTTTACAGCCACACATGTTGTATTTGAAACTACTCTTTACTCATATCAATGTTGTTGTGTTAATATTCATTGCCTATTGTACACTACGGTTTACTGATAATACATTTCAGTTTCAGTGTATGCAATATTAAGAATATTTTCACTGCTTCAAAATTCATAAGAAAGCCCTTTCCCTCAAGAAACTGAAGTCATATGCTTTATAGCAGTGGTTTTCAAAGTGGGGACGGGGACCCTTGGGTGCCGCGAGGGGGTTCTAGGGGGCCATGGCAAGTTGGCATGAAAAGTATAGAAAAACAAAATAATTGAATAAATTAAATAACTAAAGTAAACCAAATTAAACCAAAATAAGCTAAACAATATTCCCATTAGTTAAGAACTGCACTATAATAATCTATTGCATCTCTGAACATTACTACTATAATCGTTATTATTTTATTATATACTGTATATATCCCAGTGGTGCGCTGCCTCACAGACCTACTGTAGACTACGGTAGCACTCTGTCCATGCGCTGTCTGCTGTTTGGGCATGATATGAAAAGGGAAGGCTAATGGTGGATCTACTGTGACTGTGTTATCATTTTCCTCTTTACAATGTATACGTCTTACTATGTTTCCTGTTGTACTTGGATGGGTTTAGGGATGCACCAACTACATCCGAGTTGTGAAAGGGGGTGCATTCATTGTTTAATTGTGATATTTTGTCTTCAGCGACAGTTCTGCTTAGTTGTGATTAACCAAAATTACATAAACGACCTCAATGAGGCAGCACACCAGCAACTCTGAAACTGAATTCTAAAACGCTTAACGTGGCAAAAACGCTTAACGTTGCTTAATGCTTAATATACTAAGACAGTAATATTATAAGACCAAACTCTGCAAATATCATATTAATAAAGCATACTATGTACAAAAACATCAGATGAGCCCAGAATATGAGCAAAACACGTTTAATAACGTGCGTTTTCCTCCCATAGAAAACCATTATAAGAAAAGGCTTAACGTGTCTTATGTACTAAGACAGTGTTATTAAAAGACCAAACTAGTAAATATCATATCAATAAAGTATACTATGTACAAAACATCAGATGAGCCCAGAATACATAGTAGCCTACATAAGACATGTTAAGCCTTTTCTTATAATGGTTTTCTATGGGAGGAAAACACTTAACGTGTTGTTAAACGTGTTTGCGTTCATATTCTGGCCTCATCTGATGTTTTGTACATTTAGTATACTTTATTAATATGATATTTATAGTTTGGTCTTTTAATATTACTGTCTCAGTATATTAAGACACGTTAAGCCTTTTCTTATAATAGTTTTCTATGGGAGGAAAACGTAACGTGTTATTAAACGTGTTTGCGTTCATATTCTGGGCTCATCTGATGTTTTGTACATAGTATACTTTATTAATATGATATTTACAGAGTTTGGTCTTTAATAACACTGTCTTAGTACATTAAAGAACGTTAAGCGTTTTTCAGCGAAAGCGTTTTAGAATGTCCATATAATAGCAGTTCAAAAATCCATATTTTTGTAAGCATGAACCAGCAAGGGAGACGTGCGTTTGTCTCGTTGATACAGTAAATATGCAGCAGCTAGCTAGTAAGTTACGGTACATCCGATAAGGTGCGTAGCATTCGTTTCAAAACTTACCTTTCTTTGTGCAACTTCAGGGTGTCGAACAAAGTTGGACGTTGTGGCAGCTCCGTCCTGTAATCTTCGATCCGCATGTTTTGCAGATTGCAACTCGTTTTTTGTCGACTACCTGCGTAATTTTTATAGCCAAACCAAACTATCTTCGGTATCATTTTGACAACTGGCGCGTTGTTGCTTGATGTGCTTCATTGGTTGTCTTGCAATGTGCCTGCTTAGATGCTGTCGAATCAAAACAACGTGGGACTACAGTGATTGATAACGTGCAGGCAGCGCGCGCTCTCTGTATGCATACAGGTGGATGGTGCACATTTTTTTCACAGATGCAGATAAACGGAGAGCGGCGCGGCCGTGTGAAAATTTTTTTCCCCAGTTTTCATGGGAACTAGCAAGTCTTCTCGAGTCATAAGGCGCAAGTCCAAGTGAAGTCACGAGTCATTGATGTTAAAGTCCAAGTCGAGTTGCAAGTCTTTGTACATTTTGTCGAGTCGAGTCTGAAGTCATCAAATTCATGACTCGAGTCTGACTCGAGTCCAAGTCACATGACTCGAGTCCACACCTCTGGACTGAACAGACAGGAGGGGTTATCCTAACACTACAGGTGGCTGAACAGACAGGAGGGGTTCTCCTAACACTACAGGTGACTGAACAGACAGGAGGGGTTCTCCTAACACTACAGGTGACTGAACAGACAGGAAGGGTTCTCCTAACACTACAGGTGACTGAACAGAGGAAGGGTTCTCCTAACACTACAGGTGACTGAACAGAGGAAGGGTTCTCCTAACACTACAGGTGACTGAACAGAGGAAGGGTTCTCCTAACACTACAGGTGACTGAACAGACAGGTTTTTTTTGTGGTCTGCCACTCTCAGGATGTAACAAGGTGGACTTGAGACACAATTAGGAATGAATTTCACAGGTATGGCAGTCACAAATCACCCGGAACACACACGCACACACACACACGCGCGCTCACACACACACACACCCACACACACACACCCACACACACACCCACACACCCACACACACACACACACACACACACACACACACACACAAAAGCCAACATGAAATAAGTAATCCACTGTGGAGAAGAAAAAAAGGCAATTATTAATTAATTCTGTTTGCGTCGGGCTGAATGGGGGTTCACATTGTCTCGTTTCTTCAGATGAAATATTTGCGGCTGCCGCGTGTCGCCGGGCTAGCGACTAGCGTAATTACCATCCATTATGTGTGATTATTTGACAGTAAGAAGCAAAGTGGTCGACTGTGTCACAGACTGGTCCGTTATTGTGTCAGCGACCGTGACAGAACAACAATCTAAGAAATTAGAAACCCACACAGCCTTCTGTGGGTTTATATTTGTGTTGACCTCCCCTTACAATCACACACTGGAGCACGGAGGAATTAATATTGTATTAACCAGGAAATTACATTCTGTCATGTTAGAGTTATAATCTGCAGTTTACTTGTCTGCTCTTCTTTGAGGTTTTATCCTTTACCTTCGGGGGGTTGTAACAATGGCCCTTCAGGTAATTGGAGACAGGCTCTGTCGTAGCCGGCCGCGACCGGGAGACCCATGGGTTGGCGCACAATTGGCCCAGCGTTGTCCAGGGTAGGGGAGGGAATGGCCGGCAGGGATGTAGCTCTGTTGGTAGATCATGGTGTTTGCAAAGCCAGGGTTGTGGGGTTGATTCCCACGGGGGGCCAGTATGAAAAAAATTAAAATAATGTACGTTGCTCTGGATAAGACTGTCTGCTAAATGACTAAAATGTAAATGAAATTATAAGATATTTCTGTTGTGTTTGTTTTTACCTTGTTTGATTCCACTTTTGTGTCCCTGTTTGCTTTTGGTTTATCGAAACACTTATTGACACTCAAGTGTTAGTGGTTTGTGCTCACAGAATGCAAACAGTTCAAATGACGGCCTGGATTCAATCAGATCAAGCGTTAACCAATGATAGCAGACACCCGCATAGTAGATGTTTTGGCTGTGTCGGAGGTGGAACTGTGTTGAAGCCGTCAAATCAGTGAGCAGCTGCTCTTGCGATCATTGTCACAAGGCCACACCCACACAGCTCGTGTTAGAATTTCAGAACGAGAAAGTGTAGGCTACATATAAATAATTATGCTCTAATTTTTTAAATCATCAAGCAAAATAATGAGAATTACTATCATCCTAATGGAGGTGTAGATTACATCTCACATCCCAGTGTTCAAACTTGTAAAAAAAGGCTGCATGGTATTTCTGTTAATGCGACTCCGTGCAGCCAATGGCAATGTTTGCTTTAGGTATAATGCCAGGAGTCACTTGTGGATTTGACAGCTCTAACACAGTTCATCCTCCGACACCGTCAAAACAACCGCTATGTGGATGTTGGCTAAAACGGGTCTGGTTGAATAGAGCCCTAAGATTTCTGGAAGATTTTTGAGCATTTGAGCACTGGGTAACCACGTTTCCATGCACAGTTTTCTGCGAGTAGTCATACCGTATTAAAAAAATCACGACAGCTGTTTCGGTACAATTTTATAAATACCGACACGTCATTTGTTCATTCGACATGGTGGGATCTTTTTGTGTCTGTAAAATGTATTATGCGAGAAATTGCCTTTATGCACAAATATTGATGGAAACGCCTTTATGCGCAAATATCCATATATTATATAACCATTATATAACCAATCATATCAAAGTCAACTTGGAGTCACAAGATGATATGGTGTGTGGTCCTCCCACTACGACTCGGGAAAGCATGCAGTTTATTAGGGTACAGATGAAAAAAGTTATTATGAACTTCACAGGGTGGTGAAAGTGCACGGTGATCTTGACGCTCCTTTCCAATAAATATCGAGGGTCTTATTCTGGTGACATGATGATCGATGCTTGACTGCCGTTTGACAAATACAAATATTTTTGCTCTTATCCATAATAATCTCATCATGTAGACTAGCCAACATCTCTACCCTACATGCACCTTCCCAATATTGAGTTGCATCTCTTTTGCCCTCAGAACAGCCTCAATTCGTCAGCGCATGGACTCTACAAGGTGTCGAAAGTGTTCCACAGGGATGCTGGCCCATGTTGACTCCAATGCATTGCAGTTCTTGACATACTCAAACAGTGTGCCTGGCACCTACTACCATACCCCATTTAAAGGCACTTAAATCCTTTGTCTTGCCCATTCACCCACTGAATGGCACACATACACAATCCATGTCTCAATTGTCTCAAGGCTTAAAACGTCTTCATTAACCTGTCTCTTCTCCTTCATCTACACTGATTGAATTGGATTTAACAGGTGACATCAATAAGGGATCATACCTTTCACATGGTCAGTCTATGTCATGGAGAGTTCCTAATGTTTTGTCCACTCGGTGTATAATCAACATGCTACTATTTTCTCCTCCTTTCTAATCTTTATCTAACTCCATCTCTTCTCTTCTCCTCTTCCACTCCATCTCTTCTCTTCTTCCACTCCATCTCTTCTCTTCTCCTCTTCCACTCCATCTCTTCTCTTCTCCTCTTCCACTCCATCTCATCTCTTCTTCCACTCCATCTCTTCTCTTCTTCCACTCCATCTCTTCCCTTCTTCCACTCCATATTTTATCTTCTCCTCTTCCACTCCATCTCTTCTCTTCTTCCACTCCATCTCTTCTCTTCTCTTCTTCCACTCCATCTCTTCTCTTCTTCCACTCCATCTCTTCTCTTCTCCTCTTCCACTCCATCTCATCTCTTCTTCCACTCCATCTCTTCTCTTCTCTTCTTCCACTCCATCTCTTCTCTTCTCCTCTTCCACTCCATCTCTTCTCTTCTTCCACTCCATCTCTACTCTTCTCCTCTTCCACTCCATCTCTTCTCTTCTTCCACTCCATCTCATCTCTTCTCCTCTTCCACTCCATCTCTTCTCTTCTCTTCTCTTCTTCCACTCCATCTCTTCTCTTCTTCCACTCCATCTTTTCTCCTCCTCTTCCACTCTGTCTCCTCTCTTCTTACACTCCATCTCTTCTCTTCTCCTCTTCCACTCCATCTCATCTCTTCTTCCACTCCATCTCATCTCTTCTTCCACTCCATCTCTTCTCTTCTTCCACTCCATCTCTTCTCTTCTCCTCTTTCACTCCATCTCTTCTCTTCTTCCACTCCATCTCTTCTCTTCTCTTCTTCCACTCCATCTTTTCTCTTCTCCTCT
Source organism: Coregonus clupeaformis (assembly GCF_020615455.1). NCBI lineage: Eukaryota > Metazoa > Chordata > Actinopteri > Salmoniformes > Salmonidae > Coregonus > Coregonus clupeaformis. The sequence continues at coordinate 205,567 of NW_025534334.1, read as the reverse complement.
TCCACTCCATCTCCTCTCTTCTTCCACTCCATCTCTTCTCTTCTCCTCTTCCACTCCATCTCTTCTCTTCTTCCACTCCATCTCTTCTCTTCTCCTCTTCCACTCCATCTCTTCTCTTCTTCTACTCCATCTCATCTCTTCTCTTCTTCCACTCCATCTCTTCTCTTCTCCTCTTCCACTCCATCTCTTCTCTTCTTCTACTCCATCTCATCTCTTCTCTTCTTCCACTCCATCTCTTCTCTTCTCCTCTTCCACTCCATCTCTTCTCTTCTTCCACTCCATCTTTTCTCTTCTCCTCTTCCACTCCATCTCCTCTCTTCTTCCACTCCATCTCTTCTCTTCTCCTCTTCCACTCCATCTCTTCTCTTCTTCCACTCCATCTCTTCTCTTCTCCTCTTCCACTCCATCTCTTCTCTTCTTCTACTCCATCTCATCTCTTCTCTTCTTCCACTCTGTCTCTTCTCTTCTCCTCTTCCACTCCATCTCATCTCTTCTCTTCTTCCACTCCATCTCTATCTTCTCTTCTTCCACTCCATCTCATCTCTTCTCCTCTTCCACTCCATCTCTTCTCTTCTCCCCCCTTTATTCTCCATCTCTCCATCAATCTTCTCTATTGTTGTTGTTTCACAGTTCCTCTCTGTGTTGTTTAAATTGCATCAGCGTTAAAGACTCTCACCCTCTCCTCGTTACCAGGAGAAAATAACAACAGAAGAAGAAAGAATAGAAGAGATAGCCCAAGGTAACTAGAGATGAAGAGCTTTTCACTTTCACTTTATGGGCAAAATAAGTTCAGTTCAAAGATGTGAAACTTGAAAAAAAAATGTTTTGCTCTCTCCTCCAATCTGTCTCCAATTTAAACACACTATTTTCCCCTTGTTTATTTAGAGACCCTGTAATACTGTCAGTGTTTGTGTCTGTGTTCTAACTTAACTTCAGTTTATTGAAACAAAGAAAATCAAGTATACAGCTGCCTACTGTGGGATTAATTTTAATCACTGGACATTGATCACCGGATATTCGGCCAGTCTGCACAGCGCGTTATCGACCAAGAACATATCAGTTTTTCCGCCGGAATCACTGAATCACTGGACCTTTAACTCCGGATTTCATCGCTACCAGCTAGCTACCACCAGCCAGCTACAACAAAACGGACGCTGTGGTCTGGCTAATCAAATCATCCTGAGCTAGGCCCATCGCCCATCTCCCGGCTATCTACCTCTCTGTCAACCGGACGGGACCACCTAGTGTTGACACGGAGCCCCGCCGATCCTACACGACTGGTCTGCGGGACGAAATCGTCTGATGTGGTTACGACGTTAACCACGAAGATTCCATCCATCTGCTAGCCCTGGCCCGCTAGCCGTGGCCTCTTACTAGTGCTTCACCACCGGACCTTATGATAACTCAGCTATACAGCTGATATCTGCTGGACTGTTCCTTTTTACGGTACTACATCCTGTTTATGTTTAGCCTCAGCCCAAACATGGTTAGTTTATTGTTGTTTCGGTTATTTCTAATTGTACTATATCACTGTAGACCCCCAGCCTAGCTAAACCTGCATTAGATAGCTCCTTTGCACCTCCCCCTATACACGCGGGAGACCGACTCAATTGATGACTCTAGCGATGCTATCTCTTTCATTGTTACCCAACGCTTAGGGTTACCTCCACTTTACTCATATCCTTCCATATCCTTGTCTGTACATAATGCCCTGAATCTTTTCTATAACACCCGGAAATCTGCCCCCTATATTCTATGTACCCAACGCACTAGAAGACCAGTTCTTAAAGCCTTTAGCCGTATCCTTATTCTAGTCCTCCTCTGTTCCTCTGGTGATGTAGAGGCTAACCCAGGCCCTGCAGTCCTCAGTATCACTCCTACTCCCCAGGCGCTATCATTTGATGACTTCTGTAATCGCAAAAGTCTTGGTTTCTTGCACATAAATATCAGAAGTCTACTTCCTAAGTTTGAGTTATTCACTGCGTTAGCACACTCTGCCAACCCTGATGTTCTAGCAGTGTCTGAATCCTGGCTCAGGAAGGCCACCAAATATTCTGAAATTTCCATCCCCAACTATAACATTTTCCGTCTAGATAGAACTGCCAAAGGGGGTGGAGTTGCAATCTACTGTAGAGATAGCCTGCAGAGCTCTATCATACTATCCAGGTCTGTGCCCAAACAGTTTGAGCTTCTACTTCTAAAAATCCACCTTTCCAGAAATAAGTCTCTCACTGTTGCCGCTTGCTACAGACCCCCTCAGCCCCCAGCTGTGCCCTGGACACCATATGTGAATTGATTGCCCCCCATTTATCCTCAGAGTTTGTACTGCTTGGTGACCTAAATTGGGATATGCTTAATACCCCAGCCATCCTACAATCCAAGCTAGATGCCCTCAACCTCACGCAAATTATCAACGAACCTACCAGGTACAACCCTAAATCCGTAAACATGGGTACCCTCATAGATATCATCCTGACTAACATACCCTCTAAATACACCTCAGCTGTCTTCAACCAGGATCTCAGCGATCACTGCCTTATTGCCTGCGTCCGTAACGGGTCCGCGGTCAAACGACCACCCTCATCACTGTCAAACGCTCCCTAAAACACTTTAGCGAGGAGGCCTTCCTAATTGACCTGGCCCAGGTATCCTGGATGGATATAGATCTCATTCCGTCAGTAGAGGATGCCTGGTTGTTCCTTAAAAGTAATTTCCTCTCAATCTTAAATAAACATGCCCCATTCAAAAAATACAGAACTAAGAACCGATATAGCCCCTGGTTCTCCTCAGACTTGACTGCCCTTGACCAGCACAAAAACATCCTGTGGCGTACAGCATTAGCATCAAATAGCCCCCGCGATATGCAACTTTTCAGGGAAGTTAGGAACCAATATACACAAGCAGTCAGGAAAGCAAAGGCTAACTTTTTTCAAACAGAAATTTGCATCCTGTAGCACTAACTCCAAAAAGTTTTGGGACACTGTAAAGTCCATGGAGAATAAGAGCACTTCCTCCCAGCTGCCCACTGCACTGAGGCTAGGAAACACTATCTCCACCGATAAATCTACAATAATCGAGAATTTCAACAAGCATTTTGCTACAGCTGGCCATGCTTTCCATCTGGCTACCACTAACCCGGCCACCAACTCTGCACCCTCTGCTGCAACTTGCCCATGCCCCCCCGCTTCTCCTTCACACAAATTCAGACAGCTGATGTTTTGAAAGCGCTGCAAAATCTGGACCCCTACAAATCAGCTGGGCTAGACAATCTGGACCCTTTCTTTCTAAATCTAGCCGCCAAATTGTCGCTACCCCTATTACTAGTCTGTTCAACCTCTCTTTCATAACGTCTGAGATCCCCAGAGATTGGAAAGCTGCCGCGGTCATCCCCCTCTTCAAAGGGGGTGACACTCTAGATCCAAATTGCTACAGACCTATATCCATCCTGCCCCTGCCTTTCGAAAGTATTCGAAAGCCAAGTTAACAAACAGATAATTGACCATTTCGAATACCACCGTACCTTCTCCGCTATGCAATCCGGTTTCCGAGCTGGTCACGGGTGCACTTCAGCCACGCTCAAGGTCCTAAACGATATTATAACCGCGATTGATAATAGACAGTACTGTGCAGCCGTCTTCATCGACCTGGCCAAGGCTTTCGACTCTGTCAACCACCGCATTCTTATTGGCAGACTAAATAGCCTTGGTTTCTCAAATGACTGCCTCGCCTGGTTCACCAACTACTTCTCAGATAGAGTTCAGTGTGTCAAATCGGAGGGCCTGTTGTCTGGACCTATGGCAGTCTCTATGGGGGTGCCACAGGGTTCAATTCTTGGGCCGACACTTTTCTCTGTGTATATCAATGATGTCGCTCTTGCTGCTGGTGACTCTCAGATCCACCTCTACGCAGACGACACCATTTTGTATACATCTGGCCCTTCATTGGACACTGTGTTAACAAACCTCCAAACGAGCTTCAATGCCATACAACAATCCTTCAGTAGCCTCCAACTGCTCTTAAACACTAGTAAAACTAAATGCATGCTTTTCAATCGAACGCTGCTGGCACCCGCCCACCCGACTAGAATCACCACTCTCGACGGGTCTGACCTAGAGTATGTGGACAACTACAAATACCTAGGTGTCTGGTTAGACTGTAAACTCAACTTCCAGACTCACATAAAGAATCTCCAATCCAAAGTTAAATCTAGAATCGGCTTCCTATTTCGCAACAAAGCCTCCTTCACTCATGCTGCCAAACATGCCCTCGTAAAACTGACTATCCTACCGATCCTTGACTTCGGCGATGTAATTTACAAAATAGCCTCCAACACTCTACTCAGCAAATTGGATGTAGTCTATCACAGTGCCATCCGTTTTGTCTCCAAAGCCCCATACACTACCCACCACTGTGACCTGTACGCTCTTGTTGGCTGGTCCTCACTACATGTTCGTCGTCAAACCCACTGGCTCCAGGCCATCTATAAATCACTGCTAGGCAAATCCCCGCCTTATCTTAGCTCATTGGTCACCATAGCAGCACCCACCCGTAGTGTGCGCTCCAGCAGGTATATCTCACTGGTCATTCCCAAAGCCAACACCTCCTTTGGCCGCCATTCCTTCTAGTTCTCTGCTGCCAATGACTGGAACGAATTGCAAAAATCTCTGAAGCTGGAGACTCTTATCTCCCTCAATAACTTTAAGCATCAGTTGTCAGAGCACCTTACCGATCACTGCACCTGTACACAGCCCATCTGAAATTAGCCCACCCAACTACCTCATCCCTATATTGTTATTTATTTTGCTCATTTGCACCCCAGTATCTCTATTTGCACATAATCTCTTGCACATCTAGCATTCCAGTGTTAATACTATTGTAATTATTCTGCACTATAGCCTATTTATTGCCTTACCTCCATAACTTGCTACATTTGCACACACTGTATATATATTTTCTGTTGTATTTCTGACTTTATGTTTTTTACCCCATATGTAACTCTGTGTTGTTGTTTTATTGCACTACTATGCTTTATCTTGGCCAGGTCGCAGTTGTAAATGAGAACCTGTTCTCAACTGGCTTACCTGGTTAAATAAAGGTGAAATAAAAAAATAAATAAAAATACTGTTATAATTGCAGGTCCTGATCCTAATCTCTCAGACCCAGTTGTTCGGTAAACACTAGCGAGAATCTCACAACATTAGGAACCACCCGGGTCCTTGGTTCTCACGTTTGAAGTCAATACTATTCATGATAATAATGTGATTCATAGATGCTACTGAATGCAAGTGCAACAAAAACGACAATGGAAATGCAACAATTCCTCCAGCTAAGGCTTCAACCACAGTTTTCACCCAAGCAACCATGCCATTCAGCTCATAGCAATGAGCTACAGATGGAGTTTCCTCCCTACTAAGGCTTCAATTTAATCCTTCCCCTCAGTAACCGGTAAGGTAAGGTATAGTGTAACGTCTTACAGTCTACCACCCATAAAGGGTTAGCTAAGGTATAGTGCGTCCCCTTGATATGGAGTTTTCTCTGGTTCTCTTATGGAGTTTCCTCTGGTTCTCTTATGGAGTTTCCTCTGGTTCTCTTATGGAGTTTCCTCTGGTTCTCTTATGGAGTTTCCTCTGGTTCTCTTATGGAGTTTCCTCTGGTTCTCTTATGGAGTTTCCTCTGGTTCTCTTATGGAGTTTCCTCTGGTTCTCTTATGGAGTTTCCTCAGATTCTCTTATGGAGTTTCCTCTGATTCTCTTATGGAGTTTCCTCTGGTTCTCTTATGGAGTTTCCTCTGGTTCTCTTATGGAGTTTCCTCTGGTTCTCTACAGTCCCGTGTAACTCAGTTGGTAGAGCATGGCGCTTGCAACGCCAGGGTTGTGGGTTCGATTCCCATAGGGGACCAGTACGAAAAAAAAGAAAAGAAGTATGCACTCACTAACGGTGAGTCGCTCTGGTTAAGAGCGTCTGCTAAAATGTAAATGAGTTTCTTATGGAGTTTCCTCTGGTTATCTTAAGGAGTTTCTTATGGTTCTCTTATGGAGTTTCCTCTGATTCTCTTACGGAGTTTCCTCTGGTTCTCTTATGGATTTTCCTCTGATTCGCATAAACTTGTTTTGCATTTCCAGTCATTCCCCGCACAGCACTCACACCTAGCAACATTCACCAGCCACACACAAGATAAGAATACACTTTCATACACTTCAATAAAACTTTGCTCTACTGACTAACATCAGTAATCAGTACAATTGTTTTCTCTGAGCAGGCCCTGATATCCTGATGCCAAGGGCACATCTTATCTTGAACTTTAACCCAAACACCAGATGTGCTCTGGAGGGAGATGCTCCAACTATTTAGGTCAGAGGCGTTGTGCTGTGATGTGCTGGTCGTAGTGATTTTGAACTAGTTTAGAGCTGTTTGTTTAACGCAAAATGACTGATAGGTATTGGTTGCTAATTAGCTATTACCACAACCTTGCTGCGAGGAACGAGTCAACCAATGCTTATTTCTCTTATAAAGAGAAACGTAAAGTAGAAAAGGGAAAACGGAGGAGGGAGAGAGATAAAGGAGAGAGAATATCTCTACGTTTGTATTTCAATGTGCTGAAAGGATAAGCTCAGGCTTTGGAGCCATTTACACACTAGTGAGAAATACGGCCCCCAATTTAATGAAACTGCAGCCGTTTCAAGGGCAGTCTGGCTTTGAGATAAGCATCAGCATTTACTGTAATATCTATCGCAGGCAGAGGGAGAGTACTGTTACATTGGAGATTAATGAAGCTTTATACAGTATGCGTGTGTGTGTGTGTTTGTGTGTGCGTGTGTGTGTATCTGCTCGGTGTGTCCCCTTGTGTGTAAGTGTAGATATTGTATTTATATCTTCCAGGAAACGTTAAGCTTTACCAGAAGCTAAGACATTTATATTTTCTCATTTTTGACACACTACACCGCACAAGAATTGATTGCTGCAGCTGGCGTTCAAAAGTCATTAATACACGTTGCCATCTAGTGGTCAGATTTATACAATGCAGAGCAGAGTGGAATGGGGGTCTCTTTGTGGTGGTCTATCAAGACATCCATAGTGTGTGTGTGCATGTGTGTGTGTGTGTGTGTGTGTGAGAGAGAGAAGAGTGTGTGCGTGTGTTTGTGTGTGTTGTTTTGTCAAACTTTTGTTCACACAGACTGCTTAGTCTGTCATCAATTTCATAAATAGTGTAGACACACACACACACACACACACACACACACACACACACACACACTTCTCCGCTCCCTCTCTGTTGGCCTATTTACTTTTCACTCTTTTATCAAAAATGAAAAATGGGAGTACCTTTTCTGTCCTATTGATTGCCTGATTTTATGGAACGACATCTTTGGAGCAGGTCAGGCAGGGCTCATAGCAGGGCTCAGAGGGAAGACAGATAGCCATGTCTGGCTAAATGAGGGCGAGAGGAAGCACAATCCACAGTGAGCCAGTCAGAGCCCCTTAGACAGATTGGGCTGAGGCCACCTGAGGGCCAAGCACTGATGGAATCCACCACACTCTGCTCCCAACAGGAAAAACACAAGGCTCTGATTGGAGGGACAGGGCATTAAATATGCTCTGATTGGAGGGATGGGAATGTGTACACAGGCAGTTTGAGGAAACATATATTTGTGTGTCTTCAGAGAGAGATGGAGCTTTGTGGTTGGCACTCACACACACAGGGTGTGTTTTAGGAGTGTATGTGTGTGCTATGGTGCCTTTGTGTATTTGCTTGTGTGTGCGTATGTGTGCGTACGTGCATGCGGTGTGTGTGTGTTGGGAGGCGGTTATTGGCAGGGTGTGTTTTAGAAGTGTTAGGATAATTTGGTGATGGCAGGGAGCTCCATTATCAGAATAAGAAATATGGAAATGGTTCTCACTTAAGCACTTTAGCCACTTCCACACTGCTACGAAGAAAACATCAGCTAATATCTAACACCTGATACAGCCCCAGCTGCTTACTGTAAGAGGTTCCTTCCATATTCAAGAAACATCTATAAAATCACATCTGAAATAACTTTATCATTCGTGGTGACTGGCATATGACAAGCAATTATTATTACAGGCAACATAGTAATGATGTGATATTGATGTGTAAAGTGTGTAAAAGTATCTAAATCATACTATGTCACTCCAGTATCTAAATCATACTATGTCACTCCAGTATCTAAATCACACTATGTCACTCCGGTATCTAAATCATACTATGTCACTCCAGTATCTAAATCATACTATGTCACTCCAGTATCTAAATCATACTATGTCACTCCAGTATCTAAATCATACTATGTCACTCCAGTATCTAAATCACACTATGTCACTCCAGTATCTAAATCATACTATGTCACTCCAGTATCTAAATCATACTATGTCACTCCAGTATCTAAATCATACTATGTCACTCCAGTATCTAAATCACACTATGTCACTCCAGTATCTAAATCATACTATGTCACTCCAGTATCTAAATCATACTATGTCACTCCAGTATCTAAATCACACTATGTCACTCCAGTATCTAAATCATACTATGTCACTCCAGTATCTAAATCATACTATGTCACTCCAGTATCTAAATCACACTATGTCACTCCAGTATCTAAATCATACTATGTCACTCCAGTATCTAAATCATACTATGTCACTCCAGTATCTAAATCATACTATGTCACTCCAGTATCTAAATCACACTATGTCACTCCAGTATCTAAATCATACTATGTCACTCCAGTATCTAAATCATACTATGTCACTCCAGTATCTAAATCATACTATGTCACTCCAGTATCTAAATCACACTATGTCACTCCAGTATCTAAATCATACTATGTCACTCCAGTATCTAAATCATACTATGTCACTCCAGTATCTAAATCACACTATGTCACTCCAGTATCTAAATCATACTATGTCACTCCAGTATCTAAATCATACTATGTCACTCCAGTATCTAAATCATACTATGTCACTCCAGTATCTAAATCACACTATGTCACTCCAGTATCTAAATCATACTATGTCACTCCAGTATCTAAATCATACTATGTCACTCCAGTATCTAAATCACACTATGTCACTCCAGTATCTAAATCATACTATGTCACTCCAGTATCTAAATCATACTATGTCACTCCAGTATCTAAATCATACTATGTCACTCCAGTATCTAAATCATACTATGTCACTCCAGTGAAAAACATATTGCTGTATTACTACAAGGGGAAAGAAGGAGCTTGGGCTGGGGGACTAGAGAGCTTGCCCTGAACCTGGTAAGTTTTCTCCTACACCCACATACAACACTGGCTGCATACTCTTACTGCTCACGTTGATGCACACATTCAGATCTAATGACAGTAGCGACTGTTGTAGGCTGGCTAGTTGGTTTCCTAACACTAGTTCTAAGGACGGTTCAGTTGTAATTTCTGGTAGACTTGAGACTGTCAGTCTACAGCCCAGTCCACAGCCCACACACACACATCCCTGTTTCCATATCTGTTTAACAGACAATATTCCTCATACTCCTGCATCCTAGTTGTCAGGCATTACAGTAACTGCCTCTGGGGACTTGTATTTTTTCACAAACTCTCTTTCTATTTGTTTGATATGATTTTATTTTATTTATTTTTTCCCCATTTGTAAACCCCTGTTGGTTGGACAAGCCTGGGGGCGATGAGTGGTTATCATATACAGTGCCTTCAGAAAGTATTCACACCCCTTGAACGCATTTTGTTATGTTACAGCCTGAATTTAAAATTGATTAAATGTAGATATTTTTTTGTCACTGGCCTACACACAATACCCCATCAAATATTAAATCATGTAGTAACCAAAAAAAGTGTTAAACAAATCAAAATATATTTTACATGTTAGATTCTTCAAAGTAGCCACCCTTTGCCTTGATGACAGCTTTGCACACTCTTGGCATTCTCTCAACCAGCTTCACCTGGAATGCTTTTCCAACAGTCTTCAAGGAGTTCCCACATATGCTGAGCACTTGTTGGCTGCTTTTCCTTCACTCTGCGGTCTGACATCCCAAACCATCTCAACTGGGTTGAGGTCGGGGGATTGTGGAGGCCAGGTCATCTGATGCAGCACTCCATCACTCTCCTTCTTGGTCAAATAGCCCTTACACAGCCTGGAGATGTGTTGGGTCATTGTCCTGTTGAAAAACAAATGATAGTCCCACTAAGCCCAAACCAGATGGGATGGCGTATCACTGCAGAATGCTGTGGTAGCCATGCTGGTTAAGTGTTCATTGCATTCTAAATAAATCACAGACAGTGTCAACAGCAAAGCACCCCCACATCATAACACCTCCTCCTCCATGCTTTATGGTGGGAAATACACATGGAGAGATCATCCGTTCACTCACACCGCATGTCACAAAGACACGGCGGTTGCATCCAAAAATCTCCAATTTGGACTCCAGACCAAAGGACACATTTCCACCGGTCTAATGTCCATTGCTCGTGTTTCTTGGCCCAAGCAAGTCTCTTCTTATTATTGGTGTGCTTTAGTAGTGGTTTCTCGACCATGGAGGCCTGATTCACACAGTCTCCTCTGAACAGTTGATGTTGAGATGTGTCTGTTACTTGAACTCTGTGAAGCATTTATTTGGGCTGCAATTTCTGAGGCTGGTAACTCTAATGAATTCATCCTCTGCAGCAGAGGTAACGCTGGGTCTTCCATTCCTGTGGTGGTCCTCATGAGAGCCAGTTTCATCATAGCACTTGATGGTTTTTGCGACTGCACTTGAAGAAACTTTCAAAGTTCTTGACATTTTCCGTATTGACTGACCTTCATGTCTTAAAGTAATGTTGGACTGTCGTTTCTCTTTGCTTATTTGAGCTGTTCTTGCCATAATATTGACTTTTACCAAAGAGGGCTATCTTCTGTATATACACTGCTACCTTGTCACAACACAACTGATTGGCTCAAACGCATTAAGAAGGAAAGAAATTCCACAAATTAACTTTTAAGAAGGCGCACCTGTTAATTGAAATGCATTCCAGGTGACTATCTCATGAAGCTGGTTGAGAGAATGCCAAGAGTGTGCAAAGCTGTCATCAAGGCAAAGGGTGGCTATTTGAAGAATCCCAAATATAAAATATATTTTGATTTGTTTAACACTTTTTTGGTTACTACATGATTTAATATTTTTGATGTCTTCACTATTATTCTACAATGTAGAAAATAGTTAAAATAAAGAAAAACCCTGGAATGAGTAGGTGTGTCCAAACTTTTGACTGGTAGTGTACTTCCATTCATTTTGTCAACTGGTACATGGGGACCTTCAGGAGTCTTGTGAGGCCTGTGGGCGTCCTAGAGCAAAACAACCAACACGTGTTCGTGAGAGTCTCACCTTTGCACAGATGGGTCATATTAGTGTGTATCCCAGACTGTTCGGCGCGACAGACAGAAGTTGGCAGATCGGCTGTACCGACTTCAGACGAGTCCCAAGACGCTTGTGGGAGTTGTAAAGCAAAACGGAGAACACCATCTTGTTCGTGAGAGTCTCATCTTTCCATAAAGGGGTTTGTAGGACAAACTGTTCGGACACTACAAGACCGATTTTCAGAATGTCTCATGGTCTGACAAACACCGCTCTGGCCCTGTCACCTTCCACCGCAGATGCGGAACTGCAACATAGGCGGATGTGGTGGATTGAGACGCATCCAATGCAAAAAAACATATCTTTATCTTAAACTGACAGATTTTTATGGGGATTTGTTTCTTATGGTAATTTGATTTCTGCAGTATTTTATAAATAATATTTTGTTTGAAACATTTCAAAATACCATTCACATACCATTGGTAGACATTATTTGACGTATTTGGTAGACTTCAAATAGAATACTTAAAAAATAAGGAGTTGATTTGGGTAGTGTATTTGAAAATAATAAAATACACAGAAAATGAGTATTTCAAATGCAAATGGTTAAATACCCGTATATCTGAACCCAGGTGTGTGTGCCTGGTTAAATACCCGTAAATCTGAACCCAGGTGTGTGTGCCTGGTTAAATACCCATACATCTGAACCCAGGTGTGTGTGCCTGGTTAAATACACGTACATCTGAACCCAGGTGTGTGTGCCTGGTTAAATACCCATACATCTGAACCCAGGTGTGTGTCCCTGGTTAAATACCCGTACATCTGAACCCAGGTGTGTGTGCCTGGTTAAATACCCATACATCTGAACCCAGGTGTGTGTGCCTGGTTAAATACCCGTACATCTGAACCCAGGTGTGTGTGCCTGGTTAAATACCCGTACATCTGAACCCAGGTGTGTGTGCCTGGTTAAATACCCGTACATCTGAACCCAGGTGTGTGTGCCTGGTTAAATACCCATACATCTGAACCCAGGTGTGTGCCTGGTTAAATACACGTACATCTGAACCCAGGTGTGTGTCCCTGGTTAAATACCCATACATCTGAACCCAGGTGTGTGTGCCTGGTTAAATACCCGTACATCTGAACCCAGGTGTGTGTCCCTGGTTAAATACCCATACATCTGAACCCAGGTGTGTGTGCCTGGTTAAATACCCATACATCTGAACCCAGGTGTGTGTGCCTGGTTAAATACTCATACATCTGAACCCAGGTGTGTGTGCCTGGTTAAATACCCATACATCTGAACCCAGGTGTGTGTGCCTGGTTAAATACACGTACATCTGAACCCAGGTGTGTGTGCCTGGTTAAATACCCATACATCTGAACCCAGGTGTGTGTGCCTGGTTAAATACCCATACATCTGAACCCAGGTGTGTGTGCCTGGTTAAATACCCGTACATCTGAACCCAGGTGTGTGTGCCTGGTTAAATACACGTACATCTGAACCCAGGTGTGTGTGCCTGGTTAAATACCCATACATCTGAACCCAGGTGTGTGTGCCTGGTTAAATACCCGTACATCTGAACCCAGGTGTGTGTGCCTGGTTAAATACCCGTACATCTGAACCCAGGTGTGTGTGCCTGGTTAAATACCCATACATCTGAACCCAGGTGTGTGTGCCTGGTTAAATACCCATACATCTGAACCCAGGTGTGTGTGCCTGGTTAAATACCCGTACATCTGAACCCAGGTGTGTGTGCCTGGTTAAATACCCGTACATCTGAACCCAGGTGTGTGTGCCTGGTTAAATACACGTACATCTGAACCCAGGTGTGTGTGCCTGGTTAAATACCCGTACATCTGAACCCAGGTGTGTGTGCCTGGTTAAATACCCGTACATCTGAACCCAGGTGTGTGTGCCTGGTTAAATACCCGTACATCTGAACCCAGGTGTGTGTGCCTGGTTAAATACCCATACATCTGAACCCACGTGTGTGTGCCTGGTTAAATACCCGTACATCTGAACCCAGGTGTGTGTGCCTGGTTAAATACCCGTACATCTGAACCCAGGTGTGTGTGACTTGTACACTTACATTTCATCATGCAGTATAAGAGATATTCCGATAGAGGTACAGTGGTGTTTCAAACCACTCAGTAAGGAAGAACATAGAAGGGATATTATATAATGAATACAATATTATACAGTGAGGGAAAAAAGTATTTGATCCCCTGCGGATTTTGTACGTTTGCCCACTGACAAAGACATGATCAGTCTATAATTTTAATGGTAGGTTTTTTTGAACAGTGAGAGACAGAATAACAACAAAAAAATCCAGAAAAACGCATGTCAAAAATGTTATAAATTGATTTGCATTTTAATGAGGGAAATAAGTATTTGACCCCTCTGCAAAACATGAGTTAGTACTTGGTGGCAAAACCCTTGTTGGCAATCACAGAGGTCAGACATTTCTTGTAGTTGGCCACCAGGTTTGCACACATCTCAGGAGGGATTTTGTTCCACTCCTCTTTGCAGATCTTCTATAAATCATTAAGGTTTCGAGGCTGACGTTTGGCAACTCGAACCATCAGCTCCCTCCACAGATTTTCTATGGGATTAAGGTCTGGAGACTGGCTAGGCCACTCCAGGACATTAATGTGCTTCTTCTTGAGCCACTCCTTTGTTGCCTTGGCCGTGTATTTTGGGTCATTGTCATGCTGGAATACCCATCCACGACCCATTTTCAATGCCCTAGTTGAGGGAAGGAGGTTCTCACCCAAGATTTGACGGTACATGGCCCCGTCCATCGTCCCTTTGATGCGGTGAAGTTGTCTTGTCCCCTTAGCAGAGAAACACCCCCAAAGTATAATGTTTCCACCTCCATGTTTGACGGTGGGGATGGTGTTCTTGGGGTCATAGGCAGCATTCCTCCTCCTCCAAACACGGCGAGTTGAGTTGATGCCAAAGAGCTCAATTTTGGTCTCATCTGACCACAACACTTTCACCCAGTTCTCATCTGAATCATTCAGATGTTCATTGGCAAACTTCAGACGGCCCTGTATATGTTCTTTCTTGAACAGCGGGACCTTGCGGGCGCTGCAGGATTTCAGTCCTTCACTGCGTAGTGTGTTACCAATTGTTTTATTGGTGACTATGGTCCCAGCTGCATTGAGATCATTGACAAGATCCTCCTGTGTAGTTCTGGGCTGATTCCTCACCGTTCTCATGATCATTGCAACCCCACGAGGTGAGATCTTGCATGGAGCCCCAGGCCGAGGGAGATTGACAGTTATTTTGTGTTTCTTCCATTTGCGAATAATCTCATCAACTGTTGTCACCTTCTCACCAAGCTGCTTGGCGATGGTCTTGTAGCCCATTCCAGCCTTGTGTAGGTCTACAATCTTGTCCCTGACATCCTTGGAGAGCTCTTTGGTCTTGACCATGGTGGAGAGTTTGGAATCTGAATGATTGATTGCTTCTGTGGACAGGTGTCTTTTATACGGGTAACAAACTGAGATTAGGAGCACTCCCTTTAAGAGTGTGCTCCTAATCTCAGCTCGTTACCTGTATAAAAGACACCTGGGAGCCAGAAATCTTTCTGATTGAGAGGGGGTCAAATACTTATTTCTCTCATTAAAATGCGAATCAATTTATAACATTTTTGACATGCGTTTTTCTGGATTTTTTTGTTGTTATTCTGTCTCTCACTGTTCAAATAAACCTACGATTAAAATTATAGACTGATCATTTCTTTGTCAGTGGGCAAACGTACAAAATCATCAGGGAATCAAATACTTTTTTCCCTCACTGTATGGATATTATATAATGATTATAGAGGTTGCTCTTCTTTGACTTCTATCACATAGATCACTGGATGTGAATGAAAAGACATGGAGTCGAATGGCTTCAGAAAGAGGTTCAGGAACCATCCAACTGAATATCCTCCTCTCAGTGTGAATCTATAAATGGACCATTTAGCATCGGTGACACCCATATCTGTCAAGGCAGCAGATTTATGGCCTTTCTAAAGGAAAATCTCCTGGTTTTAGTGAAATAAGAAAATGTCCCGAAGGTCCTGTGGAGCAAATTAAATCATGAAATCATATATGAGCTCTTCATTACTCAGAGTAATGCCTGGTTGTAGCGCAATAGAGGACAGGGCAGATATAGGATATGATCAGGCATATAGGAGACAGGGCAGATATAGGATATGATCAGGCATATAGGAGACAGGGCAGATATAGGATATGATCAGGCATATAGGAGACAGGGCAGATATAGGATATGATCAGGCATATAGGAGACAGGACAGATATAGGATATGATCAGGCATATAGGAGACAGGGCAGATATAGGATATGATCAGGCATATAGGAGACAGGGCAGATATAGGACATGATCAGGCATATAGGAGACAGGGCAGATATAGGATATGATCAGGCATATAGGAGATGCTCTATACTCTAAGGGACAATATAGGAGATGACAGGGAGAGCAATACACACAAGCACGCACACGCACACACGCACACACACACGCACTGTAGTATACTGTAGAATTCTATATTCCACTCTGTAGTATCCTTCGAACAGGTAGTGTTTACTTTAGAATTTTTAGATCGATTGGAATACTATAGTAAAGTTTGCAAAAACACTACAGTGAATATTATAGTATACTGCAGTCATGTCTGCAAAAACACTACAGTAAATACTACAGTAAAGTCTGTGAAAACACTACATAGTAATACTATAGTATTTTGTTATATGGGTAAGCCACATTTCCAAAGCCGTTTTGCTTTTATATAAAGTGTAAGCTTTTTTTGCGTTGCAGTGATTAAACTATCAGTCAGTTTTCATTGTTTTTTAGAAAGTAAGCTATTATGCCGACCAATACTAGGAAAATAAGTCCCACTGCTCGAATATAAGCAAGCTTGGCGATGAATTAACAACCACAAATTACATCCTACAAGCAATCGAGAATATGGAACGCAGACTCTTCACAAGCATTAAAAGTTTGTAGGATACCATCGCTGACAAAGTGGCTGCTGCATTCAGAGAGAACATGGATCTTATTCGAGAGGAGATTTAAAAAATACATTGAGGATCTAATGGACCAAGTCGCTAACTTACAAGCATGGAAAACAACCCCTCTCCCGCAGTGTCTCTATCAGACTCCGAGGTTAGTGCTCTAGATGCCCGACTGAAAGTGCCAGAATCGAGTCCCCGTGCTGACGCCGGCACAAATTACATTGTGCTTAATGTGGTCATCAGAAATCTCCCTTACAAAGAAAACAGTCACCCTGAACACTGTGAACTGTATTATTAAAGATGAGCTGAACGTGAAGGACATAGTGTGAACTGTTTATTAAAGATGGGCTGAACATTAAGGACATAGTGTGAACTGTATTATTAAAGATGGCTGAACATGAAGGACATAGTGTGAACTGTATTATTAAAGATGGTTGAACATGAAGGACATAGTGTGAACTGTATTATTAAAGATGGCTGAACATGAAGGACATAGTGTGAACTGTATTATTAAAGATGAGCTGAATATGAAGGACATAGTGTGAACTGTATTATTAAAGATGAGCTGAACATGAAGGACATAGTGTGAACTGTTTATTAAAGATGGGCTGAACATGAAGGACATAGTGTGAACTGTATTATTAAAGATGAGCTGAACATTAAGGACATAGTGTGAAATGTATTATTAAAGATGAGCTGAACATTAAGGACATAGTGTGAAATGTATTATTAAAGATGGGCTGAACATGAAGGACATAGTGTGAACTTTATTATTAAAGATGGGCTGAACATGAAGGACATAGTGTGAACTTTATTATTAAAGATGGGCTGAACATGAAGGACATAGTGTGAACTGTATTGTTAAAGATGGCTGAACATGAAGGATATAGTGTGAACTGTATTATTAAAGATGGGCTGAACATGAAGGACATAGTGTGAACTGTATTATTAAAGATGGGCTGAACATGAAGGACATAGTGTGAACTGTATTATTAAAGATTGCTGAACATGAAGGACATAGTGTGAACTGTATTATTAAAGATGGGCTGAACATGAAGGACATAGTGTGAACTGTATTATTAAAGATGGGCTGAACATGAAGGACATAGTGTGAACTGTATTATTAAAGATGGACTGAACATGAAGGACATAGTGTGAACTGTATTATTAAAGATGGACTGAACATGAAGGACATAGTGTGAACTGTATTATTAAAGATGGGCTGAACATGAAGGACATAGTGTGAACTGTATTATTAAAGATGGCTGAACATGAAGGACATAGTGTGAACTGTATTATTAATGATGGACTGGCCATCAAAGCTCTAAGAACATGTGTGTAAACAATGAAGGAGTGTCTGTTCTTGTAGAGGACATTGTATTCAGTGGTGTAGTGTAAACGCAGTTGTCATGACTTGCCCTCATGGGCTGAGGATCAAAGATGCTGTGCTAGGCAAAGGTTTGAACATCTCCTCTCCTGGGGGCCAGTTTTATGACCGGTCGTAAATTCCTTGCAGAAACTCTCTTTTCCGTGCCATGCAGTATTGGGAGAGTGAATTTCCCTGTGAAACAAAGGATGTCTTCCCGCCAAGACTCCAACATCCAAAAGTGGATAATTAAACAATATTCATACTTCAAAGAATGTGGGAAATGGTCGGTGGTGACTTAAAGAATGTCAAATTCGTTACTATGTTGTGATGTCATTACAGACGGTGGAACAACATAACTGTATCTCTGGGGGTGTACACTGCCCAGTTATGAGGTTTGCATCTAATTGTTGTATAAAACAAATGATTAAGTATAATAATACTTTTGTGAAGATAACAACGTACTTATATTGATATATGTCACGTCACGACACAGTGTACCCACCATTTGCAGAAAAATGCATTGAAGGTATAAGGAGTGTTACTTATTTTTAACCGCGACTGGCGATCAGAGTTTACCCACCAACTTCTTTTACCACTACATAACTAATTGTATTCATATCTGAAACTGAAGATGAGCTTCAAGAAATGTTAAATATCGTTTTTAACTGGTGTGAACAATGAAAACTGAATGTCAATGTAGACAAAACTAAGGTAGTCCACTATAGGAACTCAGCAGTGCCTAGAACCGCTTGTATTTTCTCCTGTGGTCCTGACATACTACATGTTATCAGTGAGTACAAGTATCTGGGGTTGATTATCAATACATCTTTTGATTATAATGTGTCTGTTGAAGCTGCAATATGTAACGATATGGTCTACCTGACCAAATACACATAGAAATATGAATTATAGATATGTCATTGTCATTGAAAGCAAGTCTAAGAAGCAGTCAATCTGTTCTATTTGCACTATTTCTATGCTTCGCGTTCTTCAATTTAGTTTTTGCGTCTTTTACATTCGGTTTTGTACACCAGCTTCAAACAGCTGAAAATACAATATTTTTGGTTATTGACAACATATTTCACAATGGTTTAGATGGTACAATGATTCTCTACACCATACAATGCTTGTTTTGTCACATAAACTGAAATTAAGAGAACTATTAGAATTTTAGCAACCAGGAAATGGCAGAAAGATTTCTGCATAGTGCACCTTTAAGTACATAGCTGACCATGTGAATGGTGCCCTTGGTGTACATAGCTAACCATGTGAATGGTGCCCTTGGTGTACATAGCTAACCATGTGAATGGTGCCCTTGGTGTACATAGCTAACCATGTGAATGGTGCCCTTGGTGCCATCATTGTAAAGTCTAAAGCCATGGGTGGCTTCACACCTTTTAAATGTTTCGCTAAACTGTTTGATTCATTGGTGCTACCTAGTATTATTTGTGCTGCAGCAGTGTGGGGACACAGAAATTATACTGTTAATGCTGTTTTTAACCTTGCCTGCAGATTTTACCTTGGTGTGGGTAAATACTCTCCAAATGCTGCTGTTCAAGGAGATATGGGCTGGAAAACTCTATGGCATCACCAGTGGCTATGCATAAAAAAAAGAGAGTAATGAACAGAAGTGGTACCAATTGATAAACAAACCTGAAAGTAACAAACTGTGCTCCTACTGCCTTTTTAAATGCACTTTTGGGACAGAACCCGATGTACGTACTGTTTTATCCAAGCAATATCGAAGCTCTTTTGCAAAAGGTAGATGGGGAGTTGCCCCTCTTGCTATTGAGACTCGTCGATACACAAACACTCGCATAGATAAACGTGTCTGTACTTTTTGTAACAATTTTTCATTGAAACAAGGCCATTGAAACATGCCTTGCTTTACTGTGGGTTATACAACAACATTAGGGATGATCTTTATTGTCAGCTGTCCAGCCAAAAGGAAGATTTTAAGGTGTTGATTAAAATAATTAATTATGTGAAATGTTATCAGGTAACAATAATGTAAATGCCTACGCCTAAGCTCCGCCGGAGACATTAGTTTATAAGAGCCTGACTGTCCTGTTATGCATACATGTGTATAGATGATGTAATCAGTGGCGACCCGTCATTAAGGGCAGGTGTAACAAAACAATGTAACAAAATAAAGCTGCATAAAAACTTGGTCTCTTTTTTGCTTTCTTGAGTAAGGCAGCTCCAAAATGCAGGTGTTTCAGCCTAGCTCAGTGCTTTCTGTGGTGGTGGGGCAGCCAACGGAAAAAACGGAGCGTAGAGGTTGGTAATGTTCTCTAGTTGCGCCGTGATTGGCTCAGTGTTCTGTCACTAATGGGGACACTACGTCACCGCAAAATCTACGGGTAGAGCTTGAAATCTCAAGCCATTTGGGTGCTGCCATAGAGTTACATTAGAAGTGCCCATCAAAGAAGGCTCAAGGTCACTGGCCACAGATAAAATGACGACAAATCACGTTATATCTACAGTAGCTTTGATTGGACTGATCACGTCAACATCATACTTTCAAAATCTTAGCTAGCAAGCTAGCAGTCATGAATCAAGTCGACAATCTACTGGCAAATCCTTTTCAATCCTTGTCATATGAAGATAAATAATGAAGAAACATTATAGATAAAACGTATCGGTGGACATAAACATTACACAACAAGTTGGAAATCGCAAATTCAACATGGGTGGTCCTCTGTAATGCCAGGGTAGTGGGTTCGATCCCCGGGACCACCCATACGTAAAAATGTATGCACGCATGACTGTAAGTTGCTTTGGATAAAAGCGTCTGCTAAATGGCATATTATATTATAACAATGATTGGTTTGGAAGGAATCAGTGGCTAACTGTAAGCATTGCAAAGTAATCACTAGTCTGCTATTCAGTGGAGTGGGTGTGTGGTCCAATTCTGGGTTTAAGGAACTATTTTCTAAGCTTAAAAGGATAAACATTCAAAATTGGCCATGCTGTCAATCCAGCATCACTTCTGCCGTGCTCAAAACAACTGGAAACTCGGAACTGGGAAATCTCAGACTTCAGTGAGTTCAAGACAACCGGGAACTCTGAAAAAAACAAGCTCCGACTGGGAAAATACATTTTGAACGGTCATCCATCTCAGAATTGCAAGTCGGGAACTCTGACTTCTTTCTAGAGCTCCGACCTGAAGATCACTGATGTCATCATGACTCTACATCGTTTTTTTCCGAGATCCCAGTTGTCTTGAAAGCACCATAAATCCAGAGAATGCCAGACTTTGATGACAAAATTTGCCCACGAAGGACCGCCGCGCCACCTTCCTGTTTACATTTACATTTTAGTCATTTAGCAGACGCTCTTATCCAGAGCAACTTACAGTTAGTGAATACATTTTTTTTTTATACAGGCCCCCCGTGGGAATCAAACCCACAACCCTGGCGTTGCAAACGCCGGCCATTCCCTCCCCTACCCTGGATGACTTGTGCTCCGCCCATGAGTCTCCCGGTCGCGGCCGGCTGCGACAGAGCCTGGATTCGAACCAGGATCTCTAGTGGCACAGTTAGCACTGCGATGCAGTGCCTTAGACCACTGCGCCACTCAGGAGTACAGTAAGCATAACAAGAGGAGTACTGTTCAAGTGAGCATAACAAGGTGACCAAAAAAGGTATTGTATGCTGCTGCATAAATGATGTAATATGCCTGGGAGATATGTATACTGTAGCTAAGAAAGTAATACTAAGTGTATGTTGTGTAGTAAGCTGTTAGTAGCCCATGTGCCTCACCCTAATAATTTGGTCCTTTTTCCCCTCATAATTTCGCCTACTGTTCTGACTTGGTGGTGCACATGTAGCCTATAGCCTGTTTTAGAGAAATGTAATCATTGCAGGAGGAGGTTGTCGGGTGAGGTCGTCGGGTAAGCTTGGCTTTATACATAGTTTGGGCTTTGTCGAGTAAGGCTTAAACTATGTATTTAGATTGTAGTTAGGTATTGTAGGTAGTTATCATGGGTTGTTGTATGTAATTATTGTAGGTTAGTATTGTATTCGGCTGAGCCCGGTGAAGCACGAAGCTAGCTAGCTAACCCACTACCTGGACTAGCTGGCAGGTAGCTACTGGCAACTATTAGCAACAGTATAGTTGTTTCACGCCTGAGAGTGCCTGTAATTACGCCAGCTGGCTGCCTACAATAATTACATACAATAATTGCCTACCATTCAGCTGTTTTCTAACCTCATTGTCTGAACTCTTAACGTTAGGTAGTAAGTTGCTAGTGTGCTTGAAATTTAGCTAGCTTGTTGCTACCTGGATAGCTACTAGTAAACAATAGCTGGATCGACCTAGCGAACAGACGCGAACTGGCTGAGTCAATTCAGTGGCTAGCTTTGCACTTGGCTAGCTAACAGTAGCTGCTAGGGGTAAGTCATAACCTACATTTGTGTTTTGTTTTTACATATTGGTAGCCAGAGTCGTTCAAGGAATTCGGGACATGGGTGACTAGTTAACGTTAGCTTGGCTCTCTCTGTGTGTTCGTGCCGTGAAAGGAGGGGTTTCTTCTTTGTCTGAAAGCAATGGCTAGCTAGTATGCTAACTATTCTAGCGAACTAACTGGCTGAATAAGTTGACGATGGACTCTTTCAAGCTGTCGGGACTAACCCACAACGTTAGACACGGACACAAATGATCTGCTTGGCGTGTTGACACACTGGTGGTTTGTTGTGGCCGAGTATTGGTGCTAAACCGTGTTGTTGGAGTCCGGCATGCTAGCTGGCTGTGGCGTCTTATGACTAGGTGCCCTGGACGATTTTCACGGAAGAATACTGTGCCTAGTTAGCTAGCTGAATAAACTAAGTTAGTCTATTCCTAGAAAACATTTAACCGCTGTAGTTTACAACAATTATAGTTTCTGAGGTGGAAGTTGGGAAAGTTATATTTGGGAGTTGTGGTGAGGCAGGCCCGGCTCTCTCCTTTCCCAGATGTTTAGTTCATTTCATTCCGATCTCCTTTGCATTATTGTAGCCATTTTCTGCAGCCTGTCAACTATGCCTCTGTCTATCCCTGTTCTCTCCTCTCCGCACAGGCTATACAAATGCCTCACACCGCGTGGCTGCTGCCTCTCTAACCTGGTGGTCCCTGCACGCACCACCCACGTGGAGTTCCAGGTCTCAGGCAGCCTCTGGAACTGCCGTTCTGCTGATAATAAGGCAGAGTTCATCTCAGCCTATGCTACCCTCCAGTCCCTTGACTTCTTGGCGCTGACGGAAACATGGATTACCACTGAAAACACTGCTACTCCTACTGCTCTCTCCTCGTCTGACCATGTGTTCTCGCATACCCCGAGAGCATCTGGTCAGCGGGGTGGTGGCACAGGAATCCCAAGCGGACATTCTCTATTTTTCCCCTGACCCATCTGTCTATCTCCTCATTTGAATTCCATGCTGTCACAGTCACTAGCCCATTTAAGCTTAATATCCTTGTCATTTATCGCCCTCCAGGTTCCCTTGGAGAGTTCATCAATGTGCTTGACGCCTTGATAAGTTCCTTTCCTGAGGATGGCTCACCCCTCACAGTTCTGGGGGACTTCAACCTCCCTACGTCTACCTTTGACTAATTTCTCTCTGCCTCCTTCTTTCCACTCTTCTCCTCTTTTGACCTCACCCTCTCACCGTCCCCCCTTACTCACAAGGCAGGCAATACGCTTGACCTCATCTTTACTAGATGCTGTTCTTCTACTAATCTCACTGCAACTCCCCTCCATGTCTCCGACCACTACTTTGTATCCTTTTCTCTCTCGCTCTCCTTCAACACTACTCACTCTGCCCCTACTCAGATGGTAATGCGCCGTCGCAACCTTCGCTCTCCCTCTCCCGCTACTCTCTCCTCTTCCATCCTATCATCTCTTCCCTCTGCTCAATCCTTCTCCCTCCAATCTCCTGATTCTGCCTCCTCAACCCTCCTATCCTCCCTTTCTGCATCCTTTGACTCTCTATGTCCCCTATCCTCCTGGCCGGCTCGGTCCTCCCCTCCAGTTCTGTGGCTTGATGACTCATTGCGAGCTCACAGAACAGGGCTCCGGGCAGCCGAGCGGAATTGGAGGAAAACTAGACTCCCTGCGGACCTGGCATCTTTTCACTCCCTCCTCTCTACATTTTCATCATCTGTTTCTGCTGCTAAGGCCACTTTCTACCACTCTAAATTCCAAGCATCTGCCTCTAACCCTAGGAAGCTCTTTGCTACCTTCTCCTCCCCTGCTGAATCCCCCCCCTCTCTCTGTGGATGACTTCGTCAACTATTTTGAAAAGAAGGTTGACGACATCTGATCCTCGTTTGTTAAGTCAAATGACACTGCTGGTCCTGCTCACACTGCCCTACCCTATGCTTTGACTTCTTTCTCCCCTCTCTCTCCAGATAAAATCTTGCGACTTGTGACGGCCGGCCGCCCAACAACCTGCCCGCTTGACCCTATCCCCTCCTCTCTTCTCCAGACCATCTCCGGTGACCTTCTCCCTTACCTCACCTCGCTGATCAACTCATCCTTGACCGCTGGCTATGTCCCTTCCATCTTCAAGAGAGCGAGAGTTGCACCCCTTCTCAAAAAACCAACACTCGATCCCTCTGATGTCAACAACTACAGACCAGTATCCCTTCTTTCTTTTCTCTCCAAAACTATTGAGCGTGCCGTCTTTAGCCAACTCTCTTGCTATCTTTCTCAGAATGACCTTCTTGATCCAAACCAGTCAGGCTTCAAGACTGGTCATTCAACTGAGACTGCTCTTCTCTGTGTCACGGAGGCTCTCCACACTGCTAAAGCTAACTCTCTCTCCTCTGCTCTTGTCCTTCTAGACCTGTCTGCTGCCTTTGATACTGTGAACCATCAGATCCTCCTCTCCACCCTCTCCGAGCTGGGCATCTCCGGCGCGGCTCACTCTTGGATTGCGTCCTACCTGACCGGTCGCTCCTACCAAGTGGCATGGCGAGAAGCTGTCTCCGCACCACGTGCTCTCACCACTGGTGTCCCCCAGGGCTCAGTTCTAGGTCCTCTCCTATTCTCGCTATACACCAAGTCACTTGGCTCTGTCATATCCTCACATGGCCTCTCCTATCATTGCTACGTAGACGACACACAACTAATCTTCTCCTTTCCCCCTTCTGATAACCATGTGGCGAATCGCATCTCTGCATGTCTGGCAGACATATCAGTATGGATGACGGATCACCACCTCAAGCTGAACCTTGGCAAGACGGAGCTGCTCTTCCTCCCGGGGAAGGACTGCCCCGTTCCATGATCTTGCCATCACGGTTGACAACTCCGTTGTGTCCTCCTCCCAGAGTGCGAAGAGCCTTTGCGTGACCCTGGACGACACCCTGTCGTTCTCCGCTAACATCAAGGCGGTGACCCGATCCTGTAGGTTCATGCTCTACAACATTCGGAGAGTACGACCCTGCCTTACACAGGAAGCGGCACAGGTTCTAATCCAGGCACTTGTCATCTCCCGTCTGGATTACTGCAACTCGCTGTTGGCTGGGCTCCCTGCCTGTGCCATTAAACCCCTACAACTCATCCAGAATGCCGCAGCCCGTCTGGTGTTCAACCTTCCCAAGTTCTCTCACGTCACCACTGGCTTCCAGTTGAAGCTCGCATCTGCTACAAGACCATGGTGCTTGCCTACGGAGCTGTGAGGGGAACGGCACCTCCGTACCTTCAGGCTCTGATCAGTCCCTACACCCAAACGAGGGCATTGCGTTCATCCACCTCTGGCCTGCTGGCTCCCCTACCTCTGCGGAAGCACAGTTCCCGCTCAGCCCAGTCAAAACTGTTCGCTGCTCTGGCACCCCAATGGTGGAACAAGCTCCCTCACGACGCCAGGACAGCGGAGTCACTCACCACCTTCCGGAGACATTTGAAACCCCACCTCTTTAAGGAATACCTGGGATAGGATAAAGTAATCCTTCTACCCCCCCCCCTTACCCCACCCTCAAAAAAAAAAAAAAAAAAAAAAAAAACATTGTAAAGTTTGGCTATAAGGTGAATGCACAAATTTGTAAGTCGCTCTGGATAAGAGCGTCTGCTAAATGACGTAAATGTAAATGAATATTGGAAGAGCTTTCGTTGTCTGTTTATATGTCCCCTTTATTTATCCTACGGTTCTGACTTGGTGTACAGGGAGAATTCTGTTAGAACGGCCCATGTTCTGAATTATGTCGCTGTACATTTCGAAAGTGCTGAACAAATAGTTATATTGACTACGTCCGTCCTAGCTCGCTCATTAATGTATTAATCGAAATTACAGATGGCCTCTTATCCGCTCGTTGTCCCCTTATGCCGTAGTATGTACATCTCAATTGTCAGTAGAAACCACATTTGTTTAAGCAAGTCAGCCATATCAGCTATGTTTTTTTCAAAAGGAAGTAAATGAGGCTGAATGAACTGTTTCGCTGCCAGACAAGGTTCCGCTGATAGCCAGGTGTAGCGGTGGTAAGGTGTTGGGACTGCTGTTGGGACTCTGCTGTTGGGACTGCTTTATGTAGGTCCGAACAGTTTTTGGGCACCGATTGTCACCGTTTATGTTGTGTTGTGTTGTGTAGCGGCTTTGCTAAATAAAATAAAAATGTGTATGCCCAAGATTTACATGCTAAAATCACCACTGGATGTATTGCATTATAGATGATGCCTGTCCCATGTTTGATTATGATTGTTTCAAAAGAAAAATGGTTAAAAAAAACTGCATTTTATGTTATTGTTTCATTGTGGAGTGCACACACACACACACACACACACACACACACACACACACACACACACACACACACACACACACACACACACACAAACACACACACACACAAACACACACAGCCTTAGATGGGCATCACAGTTTGGATTTAATCACTCTTATTATTGTCAGCAGTGTGTGTGTGTGTGTGTGTGTGTGCGTGCGTAATTGAATGCATGCATTTCAGTTTGTATGTGTGGGTGTGTGTGTGTGTGCATGTGAATGTGTGTGTGTGTGTGTTTGTGTGTGGATTAGGTCCAATCTGTCAGCAAATATTAAGGCAGCTTGTCAAGGTGGAGGGGAGAGAACCTGAAACTGGGTTAAGTAATTGGAATCTTGTTCAATAAAGGTTGGTCTGTGTGAGCGAGTGTGCTTACATGCATGTGTGTGTGTGTATATGTGAGCGGCACATGTGTCTGTAAGTCTGAATTGGGGGTGGAGTATGATGCATATTTGGCGAGTGTTACTCTGCAGAGCGGGAGGCTCAAGGGAGCATCAGATTTGACCAGTCAGTCATGTCCAGCAGACTGTCTTTCATTTACTGGCCACCTTCCTTAGCCTCACGTAGACACACAAAAACACACACACACACACACACACACACACACACACACACAGACACACACGCACAGACACACACACACACAGTTATTTTCTTTTACTTATTTTCTCTCTTTCTCCCCCTCACACCTTGGTTTCAGCAGCTTCTCTCTTTCTCTCCCTCCTCCTCACACCTTGGTTTAGCAGCTTCTCTCTTCCTCTCCGTCCTGTTTTACCAAAACAGTTGCGGGGTAATCGTTTTGTTGTTGTTTGAACAGCAGAATACCCCTTTAAAGCTACCTTGGCCCTGTGAGAGCAGGCTGGGGGAACCTGTCAATGCTGTCATTCCCTAAAGCTGGTCAATTACACTACCAGACCCCTGAGGGAGGTGTCTAGGATCTCTCTCTCTCTCTCTCTCTCTCTCTCTCTCTCTCTCTCTCTCTCTCTCTCTCTCTCTCTCTCTCTCTCTCTCTCTCTCTCTCTCTCTCTCTCTCTCTCTCTCTCTCTCTCTCTCTCTCTCTCTCTCTCTCTCTCTCTCTCTCTCTCTCTCTCTCTCTCTCTCTCTCTCTCTCTCATGGAGGTAAGGCAATAAATAGGCCATAGTGCAAAAATAATTACAATTTAGTATTACCACTGGAGTGATTGATGTGCAGAAGATTATGTGCAAATAGAGATACTGGGGTGCAAATGAGCAAAGTAAATAACAATATGGGGATGAGATAGTTGGGTGGGCTAATTACAGATGGGCTATGTACAGGTGCAGTGATCGGTAAGCTGCTCTGACAACTGATGCTTAAAGATGTGAGGGAGACAAGCTTCTCCAGCTTCAAAGATTTTTGCAGTTCGTTCCAGTCATTTGCAGCAGAGAACTGGAAGGAATGGCAGCCAAAGAAGGTGTTGGCTTTGGGGATGACCAGTGAAATATACCTGCTGGAACGCATACTACGGGTGGGTGTTGCTATGGTGACCAATGAGCTAAGATAAGGCGGGGATTTGCCTAGAAGTGATTTATAGATGACCTGGAGCCAGTGGGTTTGGCGACGAATATGTAGTGAGGGCCAGCCAACGAGAGCGTACAGGTCACAATGGTGGGTATTATATGAGGCTTTGGTGACAAAACAGATGGCACTATGATAGACTACATCCAATTTGCTGAGTAGAGTGTTGGAAGCTATTTTGTAAATGACATTGCCGAAGTCAAGGATCGGTAGGATAATCAGTTTTACGAGGGCAAGTTTAGCAGCATGAGTGAAGGAGGCTTTGTTGCGAAATAGGAAGCCGATTCTAGATTTAACTTTGGATTGGAGATGCTTAATGTGAGTCTAGAAGGAAAGTTTACGGTCTAACCAGACACCTAGGTATTTGTAATTGTCCACATATTCTAAGTCAGATCGCCGAGAGTAGTGATTCTAGTCGGGCGGGCGGGTGCAAGCAGCGTTCGATTGAAGAGCATGCATTTAGTTTTACTAGCATTTAAGAGCAGTTGGAGGCCACGGAAGGAGTGTTGTATGGCATTGAAGCTCGTTTGGAGGTTTGTTAACACAGTGTCCAATGAAGGGCCAGATGTATACAAAATGGTGTCGTCTGCGTAGAGGTGGATCTGAGAGTCACCAGCAGCAAGAGCGACATCATTGATATACACAGAGAATAGAATCGGCCCGAGAATTGAACCCGGTGGCACCCCCATAGAGACTGCCAGAGGTCCAGACAACAGGCCCTCCGATTTGACACATTGAACTCTATCTGAGAAGTAATTGGTGAACCAGGCGAGGCAGTCATTTGAGAAACCAAGGCTATTTAGTCTGCCAATAAGAATGCGGTGATTGACAGAGTCAAAAGCCTTGGCCAGGTCGATAAAGACGGCTGCACAGTACTGTCTTTTATCAATCACGGTTATTATATCGTTTAGGACCTTGAGCGTGGCTGAGGTGCACCCATGATCAGCTCGGAAACCAGATTGTATAGTGGAGAAGGTATGGTGGGATTCGAAATGGTCGGTGATCTGTTTGTTAACTTGGCTTTCAAATACTTTCGAAAGGCAGGGCAGGATGGATATAGGTCTGTAACACTTTGGATCTAGAGTGTCACCCCCTTTGAAGAGGGGGATGACCGCAGCAGCTTTCCAATAGGGTTGCGACAATTTCGGCAGCTAATTTTAGAAAGAAATTGTCCATATTGTCTAGCCCAGCTGATTTGTAGGGGTCCAGATTTTGCAGCTCTTTCAGGACATCAGCTATGTGAATTTAGGTGAAGGAGAAGCGAGGGGGGGGCATGGGCAAGTTGCAGCGGAGGGTGCAGAGCTGGTGGCCGGGGTAGGGGTAGCCAGGTGGAAAGCATGGCCAGCCATAGCAAAATGCTTATTGAAATTCTCGATTATCATAGATTTATCGGTGGTGACAGTGTTTCCTAGCCTCAGGGCAGTGGGTAGCTGGGAGGAGGTGCTCTTATTCTCCATGGACTTTACAGTGTCCCAAAACTTTTTGGAGTTAGTGCTACAGGATGCAAATTTCTGTTTGAAAAAGCTAGCCTTTACTTTCCTAACTGATTGTGTATATTGGTTCCTGACTTCCCTGAAAAGTTGCATATCGCGGGGGCTATTCGATGCTAATGCAGTACGCCACAGGATGTTTTTGTGCTGGTCAAGGGCAGTCAAGTCTGGGGTGAACCAGGGGCTATATCTGTTCTGAATTTTTTGAATGGGGCATGCTTATTTAAGATGGAGAGGAAAGCACTTTTGAAGAACATCCAGTTATCCTCTACTGACGGAATGAGGTCAATATCCATCTAGGATACCCGGGCCAGGTCAATTAGAAAGGCCTGCTTGCTGAAGTGTTTTAGGGAGCGTTTGATAGTGATGAGGGGTGGTCGTTTGGCCGCAGACCCATTACGGACGCAGGCAATGAGGCAGTGATCACTGAGATCCTGGTTGAAGACAGCAGAGTTTTATTTAGAGGGTAAATTAGTCAGGATGATATCTATGAGGGTGCACATATTTATGGATTTAGGGTTGTACCTGGTAGGTTCCTTGATAATTTGTGTGAGATTGAGGGCATCTAGTTTAGATTGTAGGACGGCCGGGGTGTTAAGCATATCCCAGTTTAGTTCACCAAGCGGTATGAACTCTGAGGATAGATGGGGGGCAAGCAATTCACACATGGTGTCCAGGGCACAACTGGGGGCTGAGGGGGTTCTGTATCAAGCAGCAACAGTGAGAAAGGTGGATTTGGAAAGGTGGATTTTTAGAAGTAGAAGCTCAAACTGTTTGGGCACAGACATGGATAGTATGATAGAGCTCTGCAGGCTATCTCTACAGTAGATTGCAACTCCGCCCCCTTTGGCAGTTCTATCTAGACGGAAAATGTTGTAATTCGGGATGGACATTTCTGAATTTTTGGTGGCCTTCCTAAGCCAGGATTCAGACACTTATAGAACATCAGGGTTGGCAGAGTGTGCTAACGCAGTAAATAACTCAAACTTGGGGAGGAGGCTTCTGATGTTAACATGCAAGAAACCAAGGCTTTTACGGTTAC
>NW_025534334.1:142500-172500 GCF_020615455.1 Coregonus clupeaformis | reverse complement strand
GAGGAGAAGCAGCCAGGTCACCCGTGATACAAGTCAGTATTTGACATCAATCCATGTCTGAGGACGTCGGAAGATGACGTGGAAACCAGCCACTAGGGTCAACAGTCAGCGCTGTTACCTTCAAGTAGGTTTCAGTTTTGCTAGAGTGTTGTGGACGAGGTGGATGGGTATAAGCATCTGCTTCTGATTCCAAAGGTTGCCTGTTTGAATCCAGTGACAGAAAGTTGTTTTTCATGTATTGTTTTTTAAGCCTATACCAAGCCTTAACCCTTACCTTAACCATTCAGAGTTAATGCCTAATCTTAAGAATTCGGAGTTAATGCCTAAACTTAACCCTAAAACACAAATTTGACATTTGGAATAATTTCGAAATTTGACGTTTGAGAGACATGGATGAACGTCTAATGCTGACGTGAGACTGTGAGCGCTGGTAGAGGAGTAGAGGAACCAGAGAGGGAGAGAGAGATAGACACACACACATAGGTAATAGAAAGCAATCTTTAGCGGTCAGGCTCTGAGTGGTTTCCGCCTTTTACAATCAACATAGTTAAATAGAGGCTCAGTCTAACCCTCTCCCTGGGTTATCAAGGTGTCCTTGGATCTATACACATACTGAGAGAGAGAGAGAGAGAGAAAGAGAGAGAGAGAGAGAGAGAGAGAGAGAGAGAGAGAGAGAGAGAGAGAGAGAGAGAGAGAGAGAGAGAGAGAGAGAGAGATAAAGAAAGAAAGACATGAGATAAGTAGAGAGGTGTAGAGAGAGAGAAAGTGAGAGAGAGAGGAGAAAGAGAGAGAGTGACAGAAAGAGAGAGCGAGAGAGCGCAAGAGATGAGCCAAAGATAGAGAGAGAAAGCCACAGCAGGAGAGACAAGCAGGAGAGACAAGGCAGGATCTGCCAAACCAGCAGACTCCCCCTCCTGGCATCCCCCCTGTCAGCCCACCGGATGGCTCTCCTGACAACACCCCCACACCCACCGAGGACACACAAAAGCCAGAGATTGTGCTCCTCAGTGACTCAAATGGGAAATACATTGATGAGAGGAAACTTTTTCCAAAACTCCAAGTGGCTAAACTCTGGTGTCCGAACACCCGGCGTGCCCTGGAGCTGCTGTCAGAGAACCGACTAGGGTCCCTCAGCCACATCATAATACACACAGGCACAAACAACCTGAGAGCCCAGCAGGAAAGAGTGGCCACAGCACTCAAGGCAGTGATTGAAATAGCCACTTCCACTTTCCCCAACGCACAAATAGTTATCTCCACCCTGCTACCACAAAAATACTTTCACCCTGCCACCATACAGCGGGTGAATGCAAGCGTTTCCCGGGACTGTGCCTCAAAACCAAATGTTTCCCTGGCCCACCACTCCACCTTGGACTTGAACAGCCTTTACGACCAGGTCCACCTCTACAAGGCAGCAGTGTCCACCTATGCCAGGACCCTGAAGGATATCACCATCAACTGCAGCTCCAGCAACTCACACAAGAGCAACAGAGAAACGGACGCCCCTCCCAGACCAGTGAGACACCCTCCCAGAACTGCGACATCCTCACAACCACCCCCAACCCAACCAGTCAAGCCCTCCCCAAACAAACCCTAGCCACATCCTATATAGGCCCCCCCAGATCAGTCTTATGACCCTTCTGCTCACACCTACTGTAATGCTCCAAGCCTAAACCACACGAAAACAACACTAGACACTATGGAACACAAAGTTTTCACTATTTTATCCTGGAATAGGTCTGAGGTCATCTGCCTTTGGCCTAAACAGCAGGAACCCAGACTTCATCAAATAAATTGGAAATACAGACATTGTCATCCTACAAGAAACATGGTATAGAGGAGATGGACCCACTGGTTGCCCTCTACGTTACAGAGAGCTTGTAGTCCCATCCACTAAACTACCAGGTGTGAAACAGGGAAGAGCCTCAGGGGATATGCTAATTTGGCATAGACGGACCTAACCCACTCTATTAAATTAATCAAAACAGGAACATTTTACATCTGGCAAAAAATGTATAATGAAATGATCTCAACAGAGAAAAATGGCCTCCTGTGTGTAACCTATATCCACCCACTAAAATCCCCATACTTTAATGAAGACAGCTTCTCCATCCTAGAGGGGGAGATTAACCACTTCCAGACCCAGGGACATGTACTAGTCTGTGGCGACCTAAACAACAGAACTGGACAAGAACCTGACACCCTCACACATAAGAGGACAAACACCTACCTGGAGGTGACAGCTTTTCCTCCCCAATATGCCCTGCTAGACACAACTACAACAAAACAAACAACAAAAACGGGTCACAACTCCTTCATCTCTGTCGCACGCTGGGTCTGTACATAGTCACTGATAGGCTTAGAGGTGATTACTACGGTAGGTACACCTACAGCACATCTCTTGGTAGCAGTACTGAAGAATACTTTATCACCGACCTCATCCCAGAGTCTCTCAGAGCATTCTCAGTCAGCCCACTGACACCCCTATCAGAGCACAGCAAAATCACAGCCTATTTGAACAGAGCAATACAAAATCATGAGGCATCAAAGCCAAACAAACTGCATACAATTAAGAAATACTATAGATGGAAGGAAAGCACTGTAGAAACCTAGCAGAAAACAATTAGCCAACAACAGATTCACTCCCTTCCTGGACAAAATGTTTCACTGTAATAGTGAAGATGTAAACTTGGCAGTACAAAGCCTAAACAGTATATTTGACCTCTCAGCTTCACTATCAAATCTAAAAATGTCAACCAGACAACCTAAGAAAATTAACAACAATGACAAATGGTTTGATGAAGAATGCAAAAACCTAAGAAAGGAATTGAGGAACCTATCCAACCAAAAACACAGAGACCCAGAAAATCTGAGCCTATGCCTTCAATATGGTGAAATAATAAAAAAATACAGAAATACACTAAGAAAAAAGAAGGAACAACACATCAGAAATCAGCTCAATGTAATTGAAGAATCCATAGAATCTAACCACTTTTGGGAAAATTGGAACACACTAAACAAACAACATGAAGAGCTATTTATCCAAAACGGAGATGTACGGATAAAGCACTTCTCCAATCTTTTTGGCTCAATAACAAAGAACAAACAGCTAAAAAAAAACATATACATGATCAATTAAACATTTTCGAGTCAGCTATTAAAGACTACCAGAACTCACTGGATTCTTCAATTAAATTTAATGAACTACAGGACAAAATACAAACCCTTCAACCCAAAAAGGCCTGTGGTGTTGATGGTATCCTAAATGAAATGATAAAATATACAGACCACAAATACCAATTGGCTATACTTAAACTCTTTAACATCATCCTCAGCTCTGGCATCTTCCCCAATACCTGGAACCAAGGACTGATCACCACAATCCACAAAAGTGGAGACAAATTCGACCACAATAACTACCGTGGGATATGCGTCAACAGCAACCTTGGGAAAATCTTCTGCATTATCATTAACAGCAGACTCCTACATTTCCTCAGTAAATACAATGTCCTGAGCAAATGTCAAATAAGCTTTTTACCGAATTACCTTACGACAGACGTATTTACCCTGCACACCCTTATCAACAAGCAACCAAACCAATACAAAAGCAAAGTCTTCTCCTGCTTCGTTGATTTCAAAAAAGTTTTTGACTCAATTTGGCTTCAGGGTCTACTACATAAATTAATGGAAACCGTTGTTGGGGGGGAAACATACAACATTATAAAATCCATGTACACAAACAACAAGTGTGCAATTAAAATTGGCAAAAAAAAACACAGATTTCTTTCCTCAGGGCCGTGGGGTGAGACAGGGATGGAGCTTGAGCCCCACGCTCTTCAACATATGTATCAATGAATTGGCGAGGGCACTAGAACAGTCTGCAGCACCCGTCTTCTCCCTACTAAAATCTGAAGTCAAATGTCTACTGTTTGCTGATGATCTGGTGCTTCTATCCCCAACCAAGAAAGGCCTACAGCAGGACCTAAATCTTCTGCACAGATTCTGTAAGACTTGGTTCCTGACAGTTAATCTCAATAAGACAAAAATAATGGTGTTCCAAAAGAGGTCCAGTTGCCAGGACCACAAATACAAATTCCATCTAGACACCATTGCCCTAGAGCACACAAAAAACTATACATACCTCGGCCTAAACATCCCCACCACAGGTAACTGCAACAAAGCTGTGAGCGATCTGAGAGACAAGACAAGAAGGGCCTTCTACGCCATCAAAAGGAACATCAAATTTGACATCCCAATTAGGATCTGGCTTAAATTTCTTGAATCAGTTATAGAACCCATTGCCCTTTATGGTTGTGATGTCCGCTCATCAACCAAGAATTCACAAAATGTGACAAACACCCAATTGAGACTCTGCATGCAGAATTCTGCAAAAACAGCCTCAGTGTACAACGTAAAACCCCAAACAATGCATGCAGAGCAGAATTAGGACAATTCTCACTAATTATCAAAATCCAGAAAATAGCTATTAAATTCTACAACCACCTAAAAATAAGTGTTTCTCAAACCTTCCATAACAAAGCCCTCCTCTACAGAGAGATTAACCTGGAGAAGAGTCCCCTCTGCCAGCTGATAAGGGGACTCTGCTCACAAACACAAACAGACCCTACAGAGCCCCCCGACAGCAACACAATTAGACCCAACCAAATCATGACAAAACTAAAAGATAATTACTTGACACATTGGAAAGAATCAACAAAAAAACTGAGCAAAGTGGAATGTTATTTGGCCCTAAACAGAGAGTACACAGTACCACTGTACACCTGACAATTGTGACTGACTCAAAATTAAGAAAATCCTTGACTATGTACATACTCAGTGAGCATAGCCTGGCTATTCAGAGAGGCCGCCATCGGCAGACCTGACTCTCAAGAGAAGACAGGTTATGTGCCCATTGCCCACAAAATGAGTTGGAAACAAAGCTGCATTTCCTAACCTCCTGCCAAATGTATGACCATATTAGAGAGACATATTTCCCTCAGATTACACAGACCCACAAAGAATTTGAAAACAAATCCAATCTTGATAAACTCCCATATATATTGGGTGATATACCACAGTGTGCCCCCACAGCAGCAAGATTTGTGACCTGCTGCCACGAGAAAAGGGCAACCAGTGGAGACGAAACACCATTGTTAATACAACTTATATTGATCTTTTTATTTATTTTCCCTTTCATACTTCAACTACAGGTCATTCAGAAAGTATTCAGACCACTTGATTTTTTCCACATTTTGTTACGTTACAGCCTTATTCTAAAATGGATTAAACGTTTTTTTCCCCCCTCATCAATCTACACACAATACCCCATAATGACAAAGCAAAAACCGTTTTTTGACATTTTTGCATATGTAAAAAAATATATAAAATGAAATATCACATTTACATATGTATTCAGACCCTTTACTCAGTACTTTGTTGAAGCACCTTTGGCAGCGATTACAGCCTCAAATCTTCTTGGGTATGATACTACAAGCTTGGCACACCTGTATTTGGGGAGTTTCTCCCATTCTTCTCTGCAGATCCTCGCAAGTTCTGTCAGGTTGGATGGGGAGCGTCGCTGCAAAGCTATTTTCAGGTCTCTCCAGAGATGTTCGATCGGGTTCAAGTCCGGGCTCTGGCTGGGCCACTCAAGGACATTCAGAGACCTGTCCCGAAGCCACTCCTGCGTTGTCTTGGCTGTGTGCTTAGGGTCGTTGTCCTGTTGGAAGGTGAACCTTCGCTCCAGTCTGAGGTCCTGAGCGCTCTGGAGCAGGTTTTTATCAAAGATCTCTCTGTACTTTGCTCCGTTCATCTTTCCCTTGATCCTGAAAAACATCCCCACAGCATGATTCTGCCACCACCACTGTAGGGATGGTGCCAGGTTTCCTTCAGACGAGACGCTTGGCATTCAGGCCAAAGAGTTAAATCTTGGTTTCATCAGAACAGAGAATATTGTCCTTTAGTCCTTTAGGTGCCTTTTGTTAAACTCCAAGCGGGCTGTCATGTGCCTTTTACTGAGGAGTGGCTTCCGTGTGGCCACTCTACCATAAAGGCCTGATTGGTGGAGTGCTGCAGAGATGGTTGTCCTTCTGGAAGGTTGTTCCATCTCCACAGAGGAACTCTGGAGCTCTGTCAGAGTGACCATCGGTCCAGGGTAGGGGAGGGAATGGCCGGCAGGGATGCATCTCAGTAGGTAGAGCTTGGCGTTTGCAACGCCAGGGTTGTGGGTTCGATTCCCACGGGGGGCCAGTACGAAAAAAAAATATATTAAATAATAATGGATGCACTCAGTAACTGTAAGTCGCTCTGGATAAGAGCGTCTGCTAAATGACTAAAATGTAAATGTAAAATGTTCTTGGTCACCACCCTGACCAAGGCCCTTCTCCCCCGATTGCTCAGTTTGGCCGGGCGGCCAGCTCTAGGAAGAGTCTTGGTGGTTCCAAACTTCTTCCATTTAAGAATGATGGAGGCCACTGTTCTTGGGGACCGTCAATGCTGCAGAAATGTTTTGGT
The DNA here is from genome assembly GCF_020615455.1 of Coregonus clupeaformis. Lineage (NCBI taxonomy): Eukaryota > Metazoa > Chordata > Actinopteri > Salmoniformes > Salmonidae > Coregonus > Coregonus clupeaformis. The sequence goes on along the minus strand of NW_025534334.1, from coordinate 165,987 downwards.
ACCCTTCACCAGATCTGTGCCTCGACACAATCCTGTCTCGGAGCTCTACGGACATTTCCTTCAACCTCATTGCGTGTGTGCGCCTGCATGCATGTGCCTATGCATGTGTGTATGTGCCTTTCTCTGTGTGAGTGTGTGTGTGTGTCTTTATGAGAGCATCATGAGGTCTTTACAATGAACTCTAATTGAACAGTAGGCCTAACCAACAACTCTGCAGCATCGTAAATTACTCTACGTTTCTCTCCTCCTCTTCTCCTCTTCCATCCATTCTCATCTCTCATCCTTCTCCTCCTCTTCCGCCTCCTTCTTCTACTCCTGCACCTCATATCTATCTTCCTTCCCATCTCTTCTCCTCCCTTTCTCCTCTTCCCTCCTCCATCTATCCTCCTCCTCCCTCTCTCCTCCTCTCTCTCCTCTGTGCCCTACCACTGGCTAGCTGGGCAGGCAGATTGAGCAGTAAATTAAATTAATGTAGGCCATTTCTTCATCATTTTTCATTCCTCTAAAATGATTTAAGATGATGTAATAAGTCCATTAAAACACAAAACATTAGGCTCATTAAAAACCCATTAAAACTATCTCTAGGACCTGATTTATGGAGGCAGCACATGGGCAGGGGGTAGGAGGAGAGGGACTGTGGGAGTGAGCGGGCGAGGGGTAGAGAGTGTGGGGGACAGGGGGTTGGAGGAAAGGGGGTGATAGGTTAGCGGGCGAGGGGTAGAGCGTGGGGGACAGGGTGTGGGAGGAGAGAGGGTGAGGGAGTGAGCGGACGAGGGTAGAGAGTGTGGGGGACAGGGGGTGGGAGGAGAGAGGGTGATAGGTGAGCGGGCGAGGGGTAGAGCGTGGGGGACAGGGTGTGGGAGGAGAGAGGGTGAGGGAGTGAGCGGACGAGGGGTAGAGAGTGGGGGACAGGGTGTGGGAGGAGAGAGGGTGAGGGAGTGAGCGGGCGAGGGGTAGAGCGTGGGGGACAGGGTGTGGGAGGAGAGAGGGTGAGGGAGTGAGCGGGCGAGGGTAGAGCGTGGGGGACAGGGTGTGGGAGGAGAGAGGGTGAGGGAGTGAGCGGACGAGGGGTAGAGCGTGGGGGACAGGGTGTGGGAGGAGAGAGGGTGAGGGAGTGAGCGGACGAGGGGTAGAGCGTGGGGGACAGGGTGTGGGAGGAGAGAGGGTGAGAGGTGAGCGAGCGAGGGGTAGAGAGTGGGGGATAGGGGGTGGGAGGAGAGAGGGTGAGGGAGTGGGGGACATGGGGTGGGAGGAGAGGGGGTGAGGGAGTGGGGGACTGGGGGTGGGAGGAGAGGGGGTGAGGCACAAGGGGACAGGGGGTGAGGGGGGTGAGGTCTGAGTGGAGTAGTTTGAGAGGGGAAGGAGGGGAAGGAGGGAGGGACGAAAGGAGAGAGTAGGGAGGGATGGTAAAGGGGGACTTTTAAGATGGAGTATCTCCATTTAAGCTTTTGTAATTTAGTGTCCCTCTACTGCTGTTCTGTTCCGTTCCACCCAGACAGATGTTTCCATCGCTCTCTCTCACTCTCTCTTTCTCTCTCTCTCTCTCTCTCTCTCTCTCTCTCTCTCTCTCTCTCTCTCTCTCTCTCTCTCTCTCTCTCTCTCTCTCTCTCTCTCTCTCTTTCTCTCTCTCTCGTATTGGTACATGGGCCTGCAGGAGGCGTTGTGCTCTTTCAATGAGGAGGGGGATCTGGAGTTGTGTTTTAAAATCTTGTTTACCATGTTTTCTCTTACAGGCTGGTACCTTTTTTGAGCATGACATCTGAGAGCTGAATGGTGATGTGACCCAATAAACATCTTAAGCCAAACTGATCAGTCTCCACTATCTCCCTAATAATATTCAGTCTCCACTCTATCTCCCTAATAATATTCAGTCTCCACTCTATCTCCCTAATAATATTCAGTCTCCACTCTATCTCTCTCATAATATTCAGTCTCCACTCTATCTCTCCCATACTATTCAGTCTCCACTCTATCTCTTTCATAATATTCAGTCTCAACTCTATCTCTCCCATAATATTCAGTCTCCACTCTATCTCTTTCATGATATTCAGTCTCCACTCTATATCTCTCATAATATATTAAGTCTCCACTATATCTCTCTCATAATATTCAGTCTCCATTCTATCTCTCTCATAATATTCAGTCTCCACTCTATCTCTCTCATAACATTCAGTCTCCACTCTATATCTCTCATAATATTCAGTCTGCACTATATCTCTCTCATAATATTCAGTCTCCACTCTATCTCTCAGTCACATGTACCTCTGCTGTTATCAGTCACATTTACCTCTGCTGTTATCACTCACATGTACCTCTGCTGTTATCAGTCACATTTACCTCTGCTGTTACAGGGGGGGGGGGGAAAGTGTTTAGTCAGCCACCAATTGTGCAAGTTCTCCCACTTAAAAAGATGAGAGAGGCCTGTAATTTCCATCATAGGTACACGTCAACTATGACAGACAAATTGAGAGAGAAAAAATCCAGAAAATCACATTGTAGGATTTTTAATGAATTTATTTGCAAATTATGGTGGAAAATAAGTATTTGGTCACCTACAAACAAGCAAGATTTCTGGCTCTCACAGACCTGTAACATCTTCTTTAAGAGGCTCCTCTGTCCTCCACTCGTTACCTGTATTAATGGCACCTGTTTGAACTTGTTATCAGTATAAAAGACACCTGTCCACAACCCCAAACAGTCACACTCCAAACTCCACTATGGCCAAGACCAAAGAGCTGTCAAAGGACACCAGAAACAAAATTGTAGACCTGCACCAGGCTGGGAAGACTGAATCTGCAATAGGTAAGCAGCTTGGTTTGAAGAAATCAACTGTGGGAGCAATTATTAGGAAATGGAAGACCACTGATAATCTCCCTCGATCTGGGGCTCCACGCAAGATCTCACCCCGTGGGGTCAAAATGATCACAAGAACGGTGAGCAAAAATCCCAGAACCACACAGGGGGACCTAGTGAATGACCTGCAGAGAGCTGGGACCAAAGTAACAAAGCCTACAATCAGTAACACACTACGCCGCCAGGGACTCAAATCCTGCAGTGCCAGACGTGTCCCCCTGCTTAAGCCAGTACATGTCCAGGCCCGTCTGAAGTTTGCTAGAGTGCATTTGGATGATCCAGAAGAGGATTGGGAGAATGTCATATGGTCAGATGAAACCAAAATAGAACTTTTTGGTAAAAACTCAACTCGTCGTGTTTGGAGGACAAAGAATGCTGAGTTGCATCTAAAGAACACCATACCTACTGTGAAGCATGGGGGTGGAAACATCATGCTTTGGGTCTGTTTTTCTGCAAAGGGACCAGGACGACTGATCCGTGTAAAGGAAAGAATGAATGGGGCCATGTATCATGAGATTTTGAGTGAAAACCTCCTTCCATCAGCAAAGGCATTGAAGATGAAACGTGGCTGGGTCTTTCAGCATGACAATGATCCCAAACACACCGCCCGGGCAACAAAGGAGTGGCTTCGTAAGAAGAATTTCAAGGTCCTGGAGTGGCCTAGCCAGTCTCCAGATCTCAACCCCATAGAAAATCTTTGGAGGGAGTTGAAAGTCCGTGTTGCCCAGCGACAGCCCCAAAACATCACTGCTCTAGAGGAGATCTGCATGGAGGAATGGGCCAAAATACCAGCAACAGTGTGTGAAAACCTTGTGAAGACTTACAGAAAACGTTTGACCTGTGTCATTGCCAACAAAGGGTATATAACAAAGTATTGAGAAACTTTTGTTATTGACCAAATACTTATTTTCCACCATAATTTGCAAATAAATTCATTAAAAATCCTACAATGTGATTTTCTGGATTTATTTTTCTCATTTTGTCTGTCATAGTTGACGTGTACCTATGATGAAAATTACAGGCCTCTTTCATCTTTTTAAGTGGGAGAACTTGCACAATTGGTGGCTGACTAAATACTTTTTTTCCCCACTGTATCACTCACATGTAACTCTGCTGTTATCAGTCACATGTACCTCTACTGTTATCAGTCACATGTTTCTCTGCTTTTATCAGTCACATGTACCTCTACTGTTATCAGTCACATGTTTGTCTGCTGTTATCAGTCACATGTACCTCTACTGTTATCAGTCACATGTTTCTCTGCTGTTATCAGTCACATGTACCTCTGCTGTTATCAGTCACATGTACCTCTGCTGTTATCAGTCACATGTACCTCTGCTGTTATCAGTCACAGGTACCTCTGCTGTTCGCTCACTCACATGTACCTCTGCTGTTATCACTCCCATGTAACTCTGCTGTTATCAGTCACAGGTACCTCTGCTGTTCGCTCACTCACATGTACCTCTGCTGTTTTCAGTCACATGTACCTCTGCTGTTATCAGTCACATGTACCTCTGCTGTTATCAGTCACATGTTTCTCTGCTGTTATCAGTCACATGTACCTCTGCTGTTATCAGTCATGTATCTATGCTGTTATCAGTCACATGTACCTCTGCTGTTATCAGTCACATGTACCTCTGCTGTTATCAGTCACATGTTTCTCTGCTGTTATCAGTTACATGTTTCTCTGCTGTTATCAGTCACATGTACATTTGCCCACTGACAAAGACATGATCAGTCTATAATTTTAATGGTAGGTTTATTTGAACAGTGAGAGACAGAATAACAAAAAAAAATCCAGAACAACGCATGTCAAAAATGTTATCAATTGATTTATATTTTAATGAGGGAAATAAGTATTTGACCCCTCTGCAAAACATGACTTAGAACTTGGTGGCAAACCCTTGTTGGCAATCACAGAGGTCAGACGTTTCTTGTAGTTGGCCACCAGGTTTGCACACATCTCAGGAGGGATTTTGTTCCACTCCTCTTTGCAGATCTTCTCCAATTATGAGTGTAAAAGTGTGTGAGTGTGTAATGTGTATGTATGTGTGTGTTTGTGTTGTGTCGGTCTGCTTGTGTGTTATGTGTTTGTGTGTATGTAGTGTATGTGAATGTGTGTGGGTTTTGTGTGCGAGTGTCAATGTAGTGTGTGTGAGTGAGTGTGTATAGGGTTTGTATATATAGTCTGAGTGTGCTTAGGGACTATGGTGTTGAACGCTGAGCTGTAGTCTATGAACAGCATTCTCACATAGTTATTTCCCCTCTTGTCCAGGTGGGAGAGGGCAGTGTGAAGTGCAATTGAGATTGCGTCATCTGGGGATCTGTTGGAGTGGCATGTGAATTGGAGTGGGTCTACGGTGTCTGGGATGATGGTGTTGATGTGTGTCATGACCAGCCTTTCAAAGCACTTCATAATAACAGATGTGAGTGCTCGAGGGCGATAGTCATTTAGGCAGGTTACCTTGGAGCTCTTGGGAACAGGGACAATGGTGGCCAGCTTGAAACATGTTGGGATTACAGACTAGGACAAGGAGAGATTGAAAATGTCTGTGAAGACACCTGCCAGCTGGTCTGGTCATGCTTTGAGAACGCGCCCTGGTATTCCGGCCTTGTAATTGTTAACCTTTTTAAAAAAAAATCTCACATTGGCCACGGAGAGCGATATCACACAGTCATCTGGAAAAACAGCTTTCATGCAAGGTACAGTGTTATATTCCTCAAAGCGAGCATAAAAGGCAATTCGCTCGTTTGGGAGTCCTGCGTTGCTGGGCAACCTATTGCTGGGTTTCCGTTTGTAATCCATTGTCATATGCAAGCCCTGCCACATCTATATTGTCTATATTGTCTATATTGTCTATATTGTCCTTTTGCATATTTGATGTCTCGTCGGAGGTCGTAGCGGGGTTTTATTTGTATGCGTCCATGTCCGTGTCCCATTCCTAGTAAGCGGTAGTGCTAGCTTTTAGCCCAGCACGGATATTGCCTGTAATCCATGGTTTTTGGTTTTGATACTTTCTTATAGTCACTGTGGGGACGACATCGTCTGTGCACTTATTGATGAAGCCTGTGACTGTTGTTGTAAACTCCTCAATGCTATCGGGTGAATCGCGGAACATATCCCAGTCTGTACTAGCAAAACAGTCTTGTAGCCTCGCGTCTGCTTCATCTGACCACTTCCGTATTGAGCGCATCACTGGCACTTCCTGTTTGAGCTTTTGTTCATAAACAGGAAGCAGGAGAACGAAAATCTGGGTGAGAGGTGTCTTGTTTGTTTATGGCCCCATACAGTTCATTAAGTGCCAGAGTGGTGTTTGCTTGGGGCGTGATGTAGACAGCCATGATAATTACGAATGAGAACTCTCTTGGTAGATAAAAGGGTCTGCAGCTTACCATGAGGTATTCTATATCAGGTGAACAAAAGCTCAAGATTTCCTTGACACTTGAAGCAGAAGCAGCACACCAGTTGTTATTTATGCAAAAACACACTCCACCTCCTTTCAACTTCTCTTCCTTACAATCCTGCTGCTGCATGGAGAATCCATCGAGTTCTAAGTGCATAGCATCATCATCCAGCCACGTTTCAGTAAGACATAATATTGCAGCTTTTCAAGTCTTTATGATAGGAGACTCTCAAATGAAGCTTATCCATCTTAATCTCAAGTGACTGGTTTTCTCTTTGCCTCAATTTCATGCGTCTACGGCTGCAGCATTTTGGTAGCCCATGGATCAAAGGAATAGGCTAAGGTATGAACAGTGGAACAGCTGAGTCAGAGTTGAAGTTGTATTTGAAGTTGAAATGGAGGTTAGTAACTGTTGATTTGATGTCCAGAAGCAGTAGTATGAACTTTCTGTACAAAAAAAGTAAAGATAAACATATCTAGCAAAGTTGGGTTGGAACTTGTAAGATGTCGCCCTTCTCCGTCTGCGCCATCTTGAAGGATGAGGAGGTAGGCCTCTCCTGTTCCAGTACTCTCTTGTCACTTCTCCTTCTGACAGGAAATACAGGATGGCAACTAACATTATTATATCAATCAGAGAACTCAACGGACGACAAAAGTCCTCTTCCATCGTCTTCTTTCATCTTCTCTTTCTCTCTCTCTCTCTCTCTCTCTCTCTCTCTCTCTCTCTCTCTGTCTCTCTCTCTCAGTCTCTCTCTCTCTCTCTCTCTCTCTTTCTTTCCCTCTCTCTCTCTCTCTCTCTCTCTCTCTCTTTCTCTCTCTCAGTCTCTCTCTCTCTCGCTCTGTCTGTCTGTCTGTCTGTCTGTCTGTCTGTCTGTCTGTCTGTCTGTCTGTCTGTCTGTCTGTCTGTCTGTCTGTCTGTCTGTCTGTCTCTCTCTCTCTCTCTCTCTCTCTCTCTCTCTCTCTCTCTCTCTCTCTCTCTCTCTCTCTCTCTCTCTCTCTCTCTCTCTCTCTCTCTCTCGCTCTCTGTCTCTGTCTCTGTCTCTGTCTCTGTCTCTGTCTCTGTCTCTGTCTCTGTCTCTGTCTCTCTCTCTCTCTCTAGCCCTCCCTCAGTCTGCTTATTTCATTGCATAATTTGTTCCCTAATCGTCTGATGTGTTCAGTTCTATAGGACGGCAGTCAGAGACATGAATTATAGTCTTTGACTGTCTGTTGGCATGACACCAATGATGCGTCCAAAATGGCACCCTGTTCCCTATGTGACCCACCCCCAAAATTTGAAATGTTTTTTTTTTACATTGGATAAAAGTACAGACTATACAAATATATCATACACCAAAGATTTCAAGACTAAAAGTGGTGAAAGTAGTAGCAAAAATTAGTTGTAAAAATACACTTTATCTTATCCTTGGCCTATATCCTAATCTGATTTTAGTGCAGGTTGTTCTTCACATAACCGTCTCTGGTAACAATCAAAGTTTATTTGTCACATGCACAGGTTACAGAAGGTATAAACAGTACAGTGAAATGGTTACTTGCATAGTGGAGTCTTTTGTTTAGACATGTAGCTAGCTAGCTAGCTAGCTAAACAATGAACCATAATCCCAACTCATACTACCATGCACCATGCATGAATCTGCAGGTAGCTAAAGCTAATCAACTAGGTTCAATGTTAGCTAGCTAGCTAACACTAGGCTATAACTAGCAATGCAAATGGATTTCTGAGATATGAATAATATTACTACACAGATCAAACACGTAACGTTAGCTAGCTACTTATTTCTGACAATATTAGAAACGTGTAATACCTGAAAATGTAGCTGGACTCTTACCCACATGGATGAACACTTCTCCCTCTCTGTCATGGATGTCATGGTTGCCCTTAGTTTGAAGATGTAATCTGGAGACAGGTGTTTTATACAACAGCCTTCTGTGTTCACTTTTCGACTCTCCGCATTTGGCAATCATCTCTCTGCTTCCACCGGCCATTCCACTGGTTTCAAAACTCGGTCAACTTCTTCCGTGACAACAACACTGTTGATCGCCGTTTCTTCCCCATCACTGTCATCAGAAGACTCTACAATGTCTGGTTCAATGAAAATGTTTTTACCTAAATCAGGGATTTCCTCATCGTCTGATACATTTTCAGAGTCAGAGAGAGTCAGCATTTACATTTACATCATTTAGCAGACGCTCTTATCCAGAGCGACTTACAAATTGGTGCATTCAACTTAAGATAGCCAGTGGGACAACCACTTTACAATGGGGGGGTCAGTGACTCTGCTGTCCTGGCGTCGTGGGGGAGCTTGTTCCACCATTGGGATGCCAGAGCAGCGAATAGCTTTGACTGGGCTGAGCGGGAACTGTGCTTCCATAGAGGTAGGGGGGCTAGCAGGCCAGAGGTGGATGAATGTAGTGCCCTCGTTTGGGTGTAGGATCTGATCAGAGCCTGAAGGTAAGGAGGTGCCATTCCCCTCACAGCTCCGTAGGCAAGCACCATGGTCTTGTAGTAGATGCGAGCCTCAACTGGAAGCCAGTGGAGTGTGCGGAGGAGCAGGGTGACATGAGAGAACTTGGGAAGGTTGAACACCAGACGGACTGCAGAGTTCTGGATAAGTTGTAGGGGTTTAATGGCACAGGCAGGGAGCCCAGCCAACAGCGAGTTGCAGTAATCCAGAAGGGAGATGACAAGTGCCTGGATTAGGACCTGTGCCGCTTTCTGTGTAAGGTAGGGTCGTACTCTACGAATGTTGTAGACCATGAACCTGCAGGATCGGGTCACCGCTTTGATGTTAGCGGAGAACGACAGGGTGTTGTCCAGGGTCACGCCAAGGTACTTTGCACTCTGGGAGGAGGACACAATGGAGTTGTCAACCGTGATGGCGAGATCATGGAGCGGGCAGTCCTTCCCCGGGAGGAAGAGCAGCTCCGTCTTGCCGAGGTTCAGCTTGAGGTGGTGATCCGACATCCACACTGATATGTCTGCCAGACATGCAGAGATGCGATTCGCCACCTGGTTATCAGAAGGGGGAAAGGAGAAAATTAATTGTGTGTCAATGATAGGAGAGACCATGTGAGGATATGACAGAGCCAAGTGACTTGGTGTATAGAGAGAATAGGAGAGGGCCTAGAACTGAGCCCTGGGGGACACCAGTGGTGAGAGCACGTGGTGCGGAGACAGATTCTCACCACGCCACCTGGTAGGAGCGACCTGTCAGGTAGAACGCAATACAAGAGTGAGCAGCGCCGGAGATGCCCAACTCAGAGAGGGTGGAGAGGAGGATCTGATGGTTCACAGTATCAAAGGCAGCGGATAGGTCTAGAAGGATGAGAGCAGAGGAGAGAGAGTTAGCTTTAGCAGTGCGGAGAGCCTCTGTGACACAGAGAAGAGCAGTCTCAGTTGAAGGACCAGTCTTGAAACCTGACTGGTTTGGATCAAGAAGGTAATTCTGAGAGAGATAGCAGGAGAGTTGGCTAGAGACGGCACGCTCAAGAGTTTTGGAGAGAAAAGAAAGAAGGGATACTGGTCTGTAGTTCTTGACATCGGAGGGATCGAGTGTAGGTTTTTTGAGGAGGGGTGCAACTCTCGCTCTCTTGAAGATGGAAGGGACATGGCCAGCCGTCAAGGATGAGTTGATGAGTGAGGTGAGGTAAGGGAGAAGGTCTCCGGAAATGGTCTGGAGAAGAGAGGAGGGGATAGGGTCAAGCGGGCAGGTTGTTGGGCGGCCGGCCGTCACAAGTTGCAAGATTTCATCAGGAGAGAGAGGGGAGAAATAAGTCAAAGCATAGGGTAGGGCAGTGTGAGCAGGACCAGCGGTGTCATTTGACTTAATAAATGAGGATCGGATGTCGTCAACCTTTTTTTCAAAATGGTTGACGAAGTCATCCACAGAGAGGGAGGAGGGAGGGGGAGGGGGAGGAGGATTCAGCAGGGAGGAGAAGGTGGCAAAGAGCTTCCTAGGGTTAGAGGCAGAGGCTTGAAATTTCGAGTGGTAGAAAGTGGCTTTAGCAGCGGAAACAGAGGAAGAGAATGTAGATAGGAGGTAGTGAAAAGATGACAGGTCCGTAGGGAGTCTAGTTTTCCTCCATTTCCACTCGGCTGCCCGAAGCCCTCTTCTGTGAGCTCGCAATGAGTCGTCAAGCCACGGAGCAGGAGGGGAGGACCGAGCCGGCTGGGAGTATAGGGGACATAGAGAGTCAAAATATGCAGAAAGGGAGGAGAGGAGGGTTGAGGAGGCAGAATCAGGAGATCGGAGGGAGAAGGATTTAGCAGAGGGAAGAGATGATAGGATGGAAGAGAAGAGTAGCGGGAGAGAGAGAGCGATGATTGCAACGACGCATTACCATGTGAGTAGGGGCAGTGTGAGTAGTGTTGGAGGAAAGCGAGAGAGAAAAGGATAAAAAGTAGTGGTCGGAGACTTGGAGGGGAGTTGCAGTGAGATTAGTAGATGAACATCATCTAGTAAAGATGAGGTCAAGCGTATTGCCTGCCTTGTGAGTAGGGGGGGACGGTGAGAGGGTGAGGTCAAAAGAGGAAAGGAGTGGAAAGAAGGAGGCAGAGAGAAATGAGTCAAAGGCAGACGTAGGGAGGTTAAAGTCACCCAGAACTGTGAGGGGTGAGCCATCCTCAGGAAAGGAACTTATCAAGGCGTCAAGCTCATTGATGAACTCTCCAAGGGAACCTGGAGGGCTATAAATGACAACGATGTTAAGCTTGAATGGGCTAGTGACTGTGACAGTATGGAATTCAAATGGGGAGATAGACAGATGGGTCAGGGCAAAAAGAGAGAATGTCCACCCGAGAGAGATGAGGATTCCTCTGCCACCACCGCGCTGACCAGATGCTCTCAGGGTATGCGAGAACACATGATCAGACGAGGAAAGAGCAGTAGGAGTAGCAGTGTTTTCTGTGGTAATCCATGTTTCCGTCAGCGCCAAGAAGTCGAGGGACTGGAGGGTAGTATAGGCTGAGATGAACTCTGCCTTGTTGGCCGCAGAACGGCAGTTCCAGAGGCTGCCGGAGACCTGGAACTCCACATTGGTCATGCGCGCAGGGACCACCAGATTAGAGTGGCAGCAGCCACGCGGAGTGAAGCGTTTGTATGGCCTGTGCAGAGAGGAGAGAACAGGGATAGACAGACACATAGTTGACAGGCTACAGAAAAGGCTACAGTAATGCAAAGGAGATCGGAATGAAATTAACTAAACATCTGGGAAAGCGAGAGAGCAGGGCCTCCCTCACTTAGGTTTCACTGAAACACTCAAATATAACTCTCCCAACTTCCACCTTAGAAATTATAATTGTTGTAAACTACAGTGGTTAAATGTTTTCTAGGAACAGACTCCAACTTAGTTTATTCAGCTAGCTAACTTGGTACACTATTCTTCCGTGAAAACCGCCCAGGGCACTGAATCCTATAACGCCATAGCCAACTAGCATACCAGCCTCCAATAACACGGTTTAGCACCAATACTCGGTTACAACAAACCACCAACAGTGTGTTAACACGCCAAACAGATCATTTGTGTCCGTGTCTAACGTTGTGTAAAGTTTTGGTTTAGTTTTGACAGTTTGAGTGAGTACGTTGTCAACTTATTCAGCCAGTTAGTTAGCTAGCTAGAATAGTTAGCATACTAGCTAGCCATTGCTCTCTGCCAACGAACCAACCCCTCCTCCCACGGCACGAAACACACAGAGAGAGCCAAGCTAACGTTAACTAGTCACCCATGTCCCGAATTCCCCTTGAACAACTCTGGTTACCAGTATGTAAAAACAAAACAAAACTAAATGTAGGTTATAACTTACCCTTAGTAGCTACTGTTAGCCAGTTAAGTGCAAAGCTAGCCACTGAATCGATTCAGCCAGTTCGCGTCTGTCCCAACGGAGAGAAAGCGTCTCCAAACATTACAGCTAGGTCTTTCCAGCTATTGTTTAGTTAGCTATCCAGGTAGCAACAAGCTATCTACATTTCGAGTACAGTAGCTACTAACTACCTAACGTTAACGCTTCAGATAATGAGGTTAGAAAAACAGCTGAATGGTAGGTAGCTAGCTAGCATAATTACAGGTACTCTTAAGAGTGAAATAACATTGGAAACAACTATCCACAGTTGCTAATAGTTACCAGTAGCTACCCGCTAGCTAGCTAGCTTTATTGGTCTAGGTAGTGGGTTAGCTAGCCTCGTGCTTCACCGGGCTCAGCCGAATACAATACTTACCTACAATAATTACCTACAATAACCTACAATAACTACCTAGATAAACTACCTACAATACCTAACTACAATACCTACCTACAATCTAAATACATGGTTTAAGCTTTACTCGACACCATATAAGAAGCCAAGCTTACCTCCCGCTTAGAGAAACACAACCTCACCCCATCACATGTTTTCCCCACTGATATTTGCCTAAAGCACCTGTTAAATTCAGGGCAGCAATGTTGAGAGCAGTAGCAACAGTTTTCAGTTCTTCAGTATATCTTAAAAAAAAAGCAGCGGTAGAAAGGATTATCCACACATACTGAACAGCTCATGTTATAGACAGAGGCATGCTACATGGCAGACAAATCCATACTCATCGCTCGGCATTTCCAGCACCTCCATTATCTCAGCCAATCATGGCTAGCAGGAAGGTTCCTGTATTTTTCCATGGCTAAACCAACTAGGCTCGTAATTTAGCAATTTTATTTGTATTTACAGATGGCATACAAGTTTGTTATCAAGGCACATGAAAGTTCACATGATCCAGAAGGCATTTCTGCCAAAAAATCAATTTTGATAAAAATACAATAAAAATAAAACGTTCAAATGCCTCTTCTGAGAAGTAGTAACGTTCGATATACACCTAGCTTCCTGAAACGGGTTACCTATATAGTACACTACTTTTGACCAGTGCCCAAAAGTAGTGCACTATATAGGTTGCCATCTGGGATGCAGGCCAGCTCCAGACATGAAGGACTTGTAAATTACGACATTAATGGGAATAAAACCTGATTGGCTCTATCTGACGTTTTAATAGAGATGTTGTGGTGTATATATATATATATAATCTTTACATGTATACAACGCATGCACGCAGGCAGGCAGGCACACACACAGACAGCCACACACATACACACACTCACACACTGAGAGCTTACTCAAATAAAATAAAATACAATAAACTTGTATTTGTCACATGCGCCAAATACAACAGGTGTAGACCTTACATTGAAATGCTTACTTACAAGCCCTTAACAAACAATGCAGTTTTAAGAAAGAATACCAAAAGTAATCACACAAAAAAACACAATATAAAATAATATGAAATAAAAGTAACAAATAATTAAAGAGCAGCAGTAAAAATAACAATAGCAAGGCTATATACAGGGGGTACCGGTACTGAGTCAATGTGCGGGGGCACCGGTTAGTCGAGGTAATTGAGGTAATATGCACATGTAGGTAGAGTTAATAAAGTGTATATGCATAGATAATAAACAAAGAGTAGCAGCAGCGTAAAAGGGGGGGCAATGCAAATAGCCTGGTTAGCCAATTGATTAGACGTTCAGGAGTCTTATGGCTTGGGGGTAGAAGCTGTTTAGAAGCCTATTGGACCTAGACTTGGCGATCCGGTACAGCTTGCCGTGCGATAGCAGAGAGAACAGTCTATGACTAGGGTGGCTGGAGTCTTTGACCATTTTTAGGGCCTTCCTCTGACACCGCCTGGTATAGAGGTCCTGGATGGCAGGAAGCTTGGCACCAGTGATGTACTGGGCCGTACGCACTACCCTCTGTAGTGCCTTGTGGTCGGAGGCCGAGCAGTTGCCATACCAGGCAGTGATGCAACCAGTCAGGATGCTCTCGATGGTGCAGCTGTAGAACCTTTTGAGGATCTGAGGACCCATGCCAAATCTTTTCAGTCTCCTGAGGGGGAATAGGTTTCGTCGTGCCCTCTTCACGACTGTCTTGGTGTGTTTGGACCATGTTAGCTGGTGATGTGGACACCAAGGAACTTGTAGCTCTCAACCTGTTCCACTACAGCCCCGTCGATGAGAATGGGGGCGTGCTCTGTCCTTTTTCCTGTAGTCCACAATCATCTCCTTTGTCTTGATCACGTTGAGGGAGAGGTTGTTGTCCTGGCACCACACGGCCAGGTCTCTGACCTCCTCCCTATAGGCTGTCTCATCGTTGTCGGTGATCAGGCTTACCACTGTTGTGTCGTTGGCAAACTTAATGATGGTGTTGGAGTCGTGCCTGGCCATGCAGTCATGAGTGAACAGGGAGTACAGGAGGTGATTGAGCACTTACCCCTGAGGGGCCCCCGTGTTGAGGATCAGCGTGGCAGATGTGTTGTTACCTACCCTTACCACCTGGGGGCGGCTCGTCAGGAAGTCCAGGATCCAGTTGCAGAGGGAGGTGTTTAGTCCCAGGGTCCTTAGCTTAGGGATGAGCTTTGAGGGGACTATGGTGTTGAAGGCTGAGCTGTAGTCAATGAATAGCATTCTCACATAGGTGTTCCTTTTGTACAGGTGTGAAAGGGCAGTGTGGAAAGCAATAGAGATTGCATCATCTGTGTATCTGTTGGGGCGGTATGCAAATTGGAGTGTGTCTAGGGTTTCTGGGATAATGGTGTTGATGTGAGCCATGACCAGCCTTTCAAAGCACTTCATGGCTACAGATGTGAGTGCTACGGGTCGGTAGTCATTTAGGCAGGTTACCTTAGTGTTCTTGGGCACAGGGACTATGGTGGTCTGCTTGAAACATGTTGGTATTACAGACTCAGGGAGAGGTTGAAAATGTCAGTGAAGACACTTGCCAGTTGGTCAGCGCATGCTCGGAGTATACGTCCTTGTAATCCGTCTGGCCCTGCGGCCTTGTGAATGTTGACCTGCTTAAAAGTCTTACTCACATCGGCTACGGAGAGCGTGATCACATAGTCATCCGGAACAGCTGATGCTCTCATGCTTGCTTCAGTGTTGCTTCAGCTCGCGGCTGTGCTTCCCGTTGTAGTCTGTAATAGTTTGCAAGCCCTTCCACATCCGACGAGCATCGGAGCCGTTGTAGTACGATTCGATCTTAGTCCTGTATTGACGCTTTGCCTGTATGATGGTTCGCTCCTTGAAAACGGCAGCTCTACCCTTTAGCTCAATGCAGATGATGCCTGTAATCCATGGCTTCTGGTTGGGGTATGTACGTACAGTCACTGTGGGGACGACGTCATTGATGCAGTTATTGATGAAGCCAGTGACTGATGTGGTGTACTTCTCAATGCCATCGGAAGAATCCCGGAACATATTCCAGTCTGTGCTAGCAAAACAGTCCTGTAGCTTAGCATCTGCTTCATCTGACCACTTTTATATTGACAGAGTCAATGGTGCTTCCTGCTTTAGTTTTTGCTTATAAGCAGGAATCAGGAGGATATATTTATGGTCAGATTTGCCAAATGGAGGGCGAGGGAGAGCTTTGTACGCGTCTCTGTGTGTGGAGTAAAGGTGATCTAGAGTTTTTTTCCCCTCTGGTTGCACATTTAACAAGCTGGTAGAAATGAGGTTAAACGGATGTAAGTTTCCCTAGATATCGTGCACCAGCTGTTGTTTACAAATATACATAGACCTCCACGCCTTGTCTTACCAGAGGCTGCTGTTCTTTCCTGCCAATACAGTGTATAACCCGCCAGCTATATGTTATTCATGTCTTCGTTCAGCCACAACTCGGTGAAACATAAGACATTACAGTTTTAATGTCCTGTTGGTAGGATATACATGCCTGTAGTTCGTCCACTTTATTATCAAGCGATTGTAAGTTGTCCAATAGTATCGATGGCAAAGGCAGATTAGCCACTCGTCGCCGGCTCCTTACCAGGCACCCCGATCTCCTTCCGCGATATCTCCTTTTCTTTCTACTGTGAATGACGGGGATGAGGGCCCTGTCGGGTGTCTGGAGCAAATCCCTCTCGTCCGACTCATTAAAGAAAAATTATTTGTCCAGTTCGAGGTGAGTAATCGCTGTTCTGATGTCCAGAAGCTCCTTTCGGTCATAAGAGACGGTAGCAGCAACATTATGTACAAAATAAGTTACAAACAATGCGAAAAAACACACAAAATAGCACGGTTGGTTAAGAGTCCATAAAACGGCAGCCATCCCCTCCGGTGCCATAATGGGGGGTTTATAGTGAAGCCTCAGTGTTGGCTTCTGGTGTTGTGTTCTGTAAGCCATGTAAACATGGTTAGTATTATGTCAGCGCTTTACTGAGGCCTCCAGAGCTGTATGTGTCTGTGTGTGTGTGTATGTGTGTGTGTATGTGTGTGTGTGTGTGTGTATGTGTGTGTGTGTGCCTACATTTAGCAGTGCGTAGCGGACTGTTTCTAGTCTGCCAGAACATGGTGTGTGTTGGATTAAGAGTGGTCAACATGCAGGAGAACAGCTTCAGGCTGCCCCATCTCAACCATGCCTCAGTGGACTAACACACACACACACACATACACACACACACACACACACACACACACACACACACACACACACACCCTCCCCCACCCTCCCCCACCAACATACTGTGACACTCTGGCTCCATGGACTTTGATATTTGAGCCAGGGTTGTTCATTGTCATTGGTTTGGGTGTATTTCATTTGGTGGTGTTGGGGATGGGTGAGTTTCATTTTGTTTGTGTCTAGTGGTGATTGGTCTATGACTCCCAATCGGAGGTAACGAGTGTCAGCTGTCGGCTCGTTATCTCTGATTGGGAGCCATATATATTCTGTGTGTTTTCTCCTTTGTTTTGTGGGTTATTGTTCCAGTGTTGTATGTTCTGTCGGTGTCACAGAGGACTTCACGTATCGTCATTTGTTGTTTTTTCGTGGTTGCTTTAATTAAATAAAGTCATCATGTTCACTCCACGCGCTGCGTATTGGTCCGCTCCTTCAGACGCACGTGACAGAATAACCCACCAAAAAAGGACCAAGCAGCGCGTCCAGGAGCAAAGGGTCTGGACATGGGAGGAACTGTTGGACGGTAAAGGGTCCTGGACGTGGGAAGAAATCCTGGACGGCATGGATCGCCGTCCATGGAGCGAAACAGAGGAGAGGCGACGGAGAGAGGAGCAACGGCGTCGGCAGAGCCAACGTCGGAAGGACGAGAGGCAACCCCAAGAAATTTTTTGGGGGGGGCACATGGCTTGGGCGACGGAGCAGCAGGAGGCTGCCACAAGGCAGAGTCAGAGGGCTGCCAGGTTAAGGGGGCTGACGGAGGCAGAGAAGGGACGGATTCAGTGGGCTACCAGGTCAAGGGGGCTACTGGGTAAAGCAGGGAAGGAAGGTGTTGAGGCACGGCGTGAGGTACTGGGGTGTGTAACCAGTTCGGTCCGGCCCGTTCCTAGTCCCGAGGTGCAGCCAGTAGTGTGTGTTCCCCGTGCGGTACGGCCTGTTCCGGTCCCTCGCACTAAGTGTAAGGTGCGCGTCGCCAGCCCGGTTCGGCCTGTTCCTGCCATACGCACCAAGTATGCGGTGCGCGTCGCCAGCTCAGCCCGGCCTGTTCCTACTCCACGCACCAGGGATACGGTGCGCCCGCCAGCCCAGCCCGGCCTGTTCCTACTCCACGCACCAGGGATACGGTGCGCTTCGCCAGCCCAGCCCGGCCTGTTCCTACTCCACGCACCAGGGATACGGTGCGCTTCGCCAGCCCGGCCCGGCCTGTTCCGGCCACTCGCACCAGGGATACGGTGCGCGTCGCCAGCCCCGCCCGGCCTGTTCCTGCTCTCCGCACTAGGCGTGAGGTGAGTCCCCAGGGTCCAGCATGCCCTGTTCCGGCTCCCCGCACTAGGCGTTATGGGAGTCCCCAGGGTCCAGCATGCCCTGTTCCGACTCCCCGCACTAGCCCTGAGATGCGTGTCCTCAGCCCGGTACCTCCAGTTCCGGCACCACGCATCAGGCCTACGGTGCGTCCCCAGGGCCAAGCATGCCCTGTTGCTGCTTCCCGCACTAGCCCTGAGATGCGTGTCCTCAGCCCGGTACCTCCAGTTCCGGCACCACGCATCAGGCCTACGGTGCGTCCCCAGGGTCCAGCATGCCCTGTTGCTTCTCCCCGCACTAGCCCTGAGATGCGTGTCCTCAGCCCGGTACCTCCTGTTCCGGCACCACGCACCAGGCCTACGATGCGCCTCAGACGGCCAGAGTCTGCCGTCTGCCCAACGGGGCCTGAACTGCCCGTCTGCCCAAAGCCTGCAAAGCCGCCCCGTCTGCCATGAGCCATCAGAGCCGTCCGCCAGACCGGAGCCGCTAGAGCCTTCCGCCAGACAGGATCAGCCAGAGCCTTCCGCCAGACAGGATCAGCCAGAGCCTTCTGCCAGACAGGATCAGCCAGAGCCTTCTGCCAGACAGGATCAGCCAGAGCCTTCCGCCAGACAGGATCAGCCAGATCCGTCAGTCGGCCATGAGCAGCCAGATCCGTCAGTCGGCCATGAGCAGCCAGATCCGTCAGCCAGCCATGAGCAGCCAGATCCGTCAGCCAGCCATGAGCAGCCAGATCCGTTAGCCAGCCATGAGCAGCCAGATCCGTTAGCCAGCCATGAGCAGCCAGTTCCGTCAGCCAGCCATGAGCCGTCCAGCCAGGATCCGCCAGAGCCGTCCAGCCAGGATCCGCCAGAGCCGTCCAGCCGGGGATCCGCCAGAGCCGTCCAACCGGGATCCGTCAGAGCCGTCCAGCCAGGATCCGCCAGCCAGCCAGGATCCGCCAGAGCCAGCCAGCCAGGATCCGCCATTTAGTCAGGTGCTGCCCCTTAGCTCGGTGTTGCTCCTTATCCTGTTGCTGTCCCTTATCCTGGTGCTGTCCCTTAGCCTGGTACTGCCCCTTAGTCCGGTACTGCCCCTTAGTCCGGTACTGCCCCGTAGTCCGGTGCTGCCCCTTAGTCCGGTGCTGCCCCCTTAGCCCGGTGCTGCCCCCTTGTCCCGGTGCTGCCCCTTATCCCGGTGCTGCCCCTTATCCCGGTGCTGCCCCCTTAGGCCGATGCTGCCCCTTAGTCCGGTGTTGCCCCTTAGTCCAGGTGGGGTTAGTTGGAGGGTGGTCATTGGGAGGAGGCTACCGAAGCAGGTTGTGACTGTGGTGGGGTGGGGATCACGACCGGGGCCAGAGCCGCCACCGTGGACAGACGCCCACCCAGACCCTCCCCTAGTCCTGATATTGGTGCGCCCGGAGTTCGCACCTTTAGGGGGGGGTACTGTGACACTCTGGCTCCATGGACTTTGATATTTGAGCCAGGGTTGTTCATTGTCATTGGTTTGGGTGTATTTCATTTGGTGGTGTTGGGGATGGGTGAGTTTCATTTTGTTTGTGTCTAGTGGTGATTGGTCTATGACTCCCAATCGGAGGTAACGAGTGTCAGCTGTCGGCTCGTTATCTCTGATTGGGAGCCATATATATTCTGTGTGTTTTCTCCTTTGTTTTGTGGGTTATTGTTCCAGTGTTGTATGTTCTGTCGGTGTCACAGAGGACTTCACGTATCGTCATTTGTTGTTTTTTCGTGGTTGCTTTAATTAAATAAAGTCATCATGTTCACTCCACGCGCTGCGTATTGGTCCGCTCCTTCAGACGCACGTGACACATACACAGTCCAGGGCTTTGTAGCTGAGGGCTGGTTGCCTCCCTTAGCTCAAATGACTCTTACGACCAGCCCAGTGTTATGGGAATAAATGAATAACCCATATCTGTCATCATCAATCAATCAATCTATCAATCAGCCAGTCACTCACTCAAGCCAGGCACTGGGCCATGCATTATACATACGGTATGGATATGAACAGCACATCAGACAATCATTTCACATACATCTGGCGTATTTCTGCTGAGGTAATCAAAGTATCTGTCAGTAGCTGGTGATGCTAGTAACACTTTAGACTTGTAATCCACTGAGTTTCTTCTTTATGTGTGTGTAGTGTGTGTGTCTCATGCCTACTGTTCCACACAACAGTAGAGTAGTTCAGTAAATATATGTTCTCCTGTGTTTGTGTGTGTATTGTAGATGGAACTTGTAACCTGTCCTTAGGAATCTCCAGGTGTGACCGAGCAACACAGTTCTGTCCCACACTACGGCCCTATCTGAACCTCTCTGAATCTCTTTCCTCCAGCACCAAGACTTCTATCTGTGAGTACTACCTATTCTGATAAAACAATGTTGATATGCAACTTTAAGACTATGACTTTTCAAGCACTGTGGGTCCTCGTCAGGCCTACAACATCTGGAAAGACAGAAGGATGTGGAAATGTGTTGCATTGTGAGCTCAGGTTGAAGTGTTGGTTGACGCCTACCATATATTTCCACTTCAACTTGATAATAAGTGATTGATAATTATAGTCTGGTACAAACTGAAGCTATGTTTATATGGGTCAATAGTGATTAGCTTGTTGGACTGCATCTCTGGTTGTGCAGTGTGGTGGCAATTTTCTGCATGGATTTTCTGTTTCATCAGAGACTAAGAGGTGCAGCTACGATTGCTTTAGCACTACCTGTTTCACTAATCTGTAGAGCAAAGTTATGTTATCACAGCGCCGCGGTTACATGTGGTAGAATAGCTTGTGTGTGTCTGCGTGTGTGTGTGTGCGTTTGTGAGAGAGAGTATGTGTGTGTGTACGTGTGTGTATGTGTACATATGTACGTAAGTGTGTGTGTTCGCAGATCATTAATTAATGTGATAATTGCTCATGCAGTATGTATTTATTGAGCCATGATCATCGCAGTAAGCAGTGTTAAAGTCCCCCCACATGGTTATTCTAACCGGTCTAAAATTACACAAGGAATAATGTTATTATATCTCAAGAGCATTTGAGTGTTTAGTTCTTTATATGGTTTAATTACCAAGCACATTTTGAAACGCTGCAAGGGTCAGTCGATAAATGATGTAAAGGGTATCGGAAAAAGTGGTGGGTGTCTAAACAAATACAATCATAGAAAATAGTTCTGTTAAAATACATAACAAAGAAGACAGATACACAATACCAGTGCTGCATATAATACGTATATAATATAGCTATACTGGATATTTTAGAGTGATATCTAGATATTATAATGTACAGTACAGTGTATAACCTTAAGACATCGTTATCCCTGTCTTAGTACATTGAACGCATCTCTTCAAAACCTCTCTGAGAAAGTTTCTAGCAACATAACTTCAATGTCACTGACCCGTTCTAAGTGTCTGGGACCACATTTAGGGAAGCACAAGAACTCTAAGGTGGATTATGGAGATTAAATATGTAATATGTGTCTTCACAGCAGAAACCGCTCCGACTAGGCTGCTTTACCAACCTGGACTCAGGGGTAGACGTAACATTGTAAAAGTAAATCTGGGACATACAAATTAGTATGATATGTAAAGTTTGGTGTATTAGTTTGTTAATGTAAATCATCCATTTCGTATGATATGTTACGAATTGCAATACGTATTATATGTTTCGAATTCCAATCTGTTGTTGCTAACATTAGCTAGCTGGCTAACGTTAGCTAGGCGGCTAACGTTAGCTAGGCTAGGAGTTAGGGTCAGGGGTTAAGGTTAGGGGTTAAGGTTAGGGTTAGGGTTAAGGTTAAGGTTAAGGTTAAGGTTTAGGTTTAGGTTTAGGTTAAGTTTAGGGTTAGGAGTTAGGTTAAAGGTGAAGTTTAGGGGAAATGTTAGCTAACATGCTACGTAGTTGCAATGTAGCTAAACGGTAGTAAGTAGTTGCAAAGTTGCTAATGAGCTAAACTTGTCCATTGATGAGATTCGAACACGCAACCTTTGGTTGCTAGACGTTCGCGTTATACGCCCACCGATCCACCCCGACCACCCACCCTCTTTCGTTTCTGCCTTAAGTAACCTTCTGTCTTATGTAACCATACCAAACATGTCATATCATACTAATTTCATTGTCCTGGATTTTCATTTACTATATTATGTCTAGTCTATGAGACCATGCTGGCTTCACACCTCTACCTCGAATTCTGGCTGCGTTCCAATTGGCACCGTTTTCCATATAGTGCAATACTTTTGACCAGAGCCCTATTTGGGTCTATATAGGGAATAGGGTACCATTTGGGACACAGCCTATAGTCCTGCCTCGGCTGGATTCATAATTAATGCTCTACAGATGAATTATGTATTTCCCTCTCACACTCTACTTAAACCATACTTGTGTCTGATGACTTCTAGCTACTAAAGCATGCATTACTTATTGCTTACAGTGCAGTACCATGCAGTCCACACACTCTGCAGTCTACACACCCTGCAGTCTACACACCCTGCAGTCTACACACCCTGCAGTCTACACACTCTGCAGTCTACACACCCTGCACTCTACACACCCTGCAGTCTACACACCCTGCAGTCTACACACCCTGCAGTCTACACACCCTTCATCCTACACACCCTGCAGTCTACACACTCTGCAGTCTACACACCCTGCAGTCTACACACTCTGCAGTCTACACACTCTGCAGTCTACACACCCTGCACTCTACACACCCTGCAGTCTACACACCCTGCATCCTACACACCCTGCAGTCTACACACCCTGCATCATACACACCCTGCACTCTACACACCCTGCAGTCTACACACTCTGCAGTCTACACACCCTGCACTCTACACACCCTGCAGTCTACACACCCTGCACTCTACACACCCTGCAGTCTACACACCCTGCACTCTACACACCCTGCAGTCTACACACCCTGCATCCTACACACCCTGCAGTCTACACACCCTGCACTCTACACACCCTGCAGTCTACACACCCTGAATCCTACACACCCTGCAGTCTACACACTCTGCAGTCTACACACTCTGCAGTCTACACACTCTGCAGTCTACACACCCTGCAGTCTACACACCCTGCACTCTACACACCCTGCAGTCTACACACCCTGCATCTACACACCCTGCAGTCTACACACCCCTTCATCCTACACACCCTGCAGTCTACACACCCTGCATCCTACACACCCTGCAGTCTACACACTCTGCAGTCTACACACTCTGCAGCCTACAGAGCCTGCAACCTACACACCAGTTTCTGAGCGGCACACCCTATTCCACCCTCTCCTCTCCTCTCCTCTACACTACCAATCAACTACCATGGCCTCTCTTCTCTTCTCTTCTCTCTCTCTTCTCTTCTCTCCTCTCCTCTCCTCTCCTCTCCTCTCCTCTCCTCTCCTCTCCTCTCCTCTCCTCTCCTCTCCTCTCCCTCTCCTCTCCTCTCCTCTCCTCTCCTCTCCTCTCCTCTCCTCTCC